>NW_027187283.1:5075675-5113333 GCF_028583685.1 Petaurus breviceps papuanus | reverse complement strand
ATATTTGTAATCTCTATAGGCATTGTGAATATGGCATTGCTGATACAATCATTTAGATTTTTGAAAAACAACTAGATGAAAGAATTATTTGCTTTCCTAAGTATAAAACTGAATTTTTCAGCTTTAGAAAATTTAACTTTCCCAGTAAATTTTTGGTAGTTCTGAGTCTGTCAACCTTAGGAATTCTGATTCCAATTACTGGCTATGTTCTACTACTAGATGATGATGATGATGATGATGATGATGATGATGATGATGATTATGATGATGATGATGATGATGACAAATAACAATCTGGTTAATGAGCACCCAACTTTCCCCCCCTGCCCCGGCCTTTATCCTCAGCTCTAATACTGGGATACAATGCTTTCTTGCATATGATCTTGATCACAGAAAATCATGGAAAATTCAGATTGTGGGCATCATGGTCTTATGGAAATAGTAACAAGATTATTGATGTACTCAAACATTATTTCACATCTGAGTAAGTAAATGCTGAATACCTCTATTCTTGTAACTTAAATTCCTGAGAACAGTATAAGAGGACAGGAGAAGAAAAGAGGGAATAAAGTAAATGGAAATTCCTGGTAAATATGAGGGAGATGGCCAGGTAGAATTCTGAAAATTTAAATTCATTGAATACTTGATTAATGATTAAAAGCTGCTCTTCACTGTACTAGTAATTGCTTCAAAAGGAAGGTGGTTGGTTGTGGATTCTCAAACAGTAACAGTTCACAAAGATTTCTAAAGTACTAGCCTCACATCCTTGTGAAGTAAGTAATGCATGTACTTTTATCCTGTTTTACAGATGAGGAAAACAAAGGTCAAAGAGTTAAAGTGACAAGTCAAAGGAACTAGGAAGTTTTTAAGATAAAACTGAGATCCAAATCTCCTGACTCCACATCTAGGATTCTTTCCCTTTGTTACCCTGAACAAGCAAAAATGGTCCCCATGTACATAAAATGGGAAAAAATATATGAAGAAGCTGCATGACTAAGCAGCATAAGGAGCTAAAATGCTAATAGAAATGCTGAAAACTGGTGCAGATTAACAAGTAGGTGTACAAGTAAATATAGAATGCTTGTAGGAGTAAGACTGGGAAAGCTGTAACAGAAAATGAGATGCAACTTTTAAAAGGCACAAGGAAACATAAAATTAAAAGAGTCAAATATATCATGAACTAAAGTAAAGTAAATTACTTTCTCTTTATCTGTTTAAGTAGGTAAACTGCTAATACATATATATAAATACATACACACATATATACATATATGTATGTGTTTATATAAATATAAATGTGTATCTATATATACATATATATATATATTTTATATAAACTACTCCACATTCCTACTATTTTTGTCCTGGTTTGATGATGTCAAAAACATGTATTTATCATGCCCTATATATAAACAACTCTGGCAGGTGATCTTTAGGAAGATAAAATAAACATATTTCAACTAGACAAACATTTAATTGCCTACTGTATGCAGATCATTTTGTAAGGGTGGAGCTCTAAGGAAGCTTTGCATTCATCATACAAAGACAGGGATGGAGGCCATTTTAGGCACAAATACAGAAAGTGGATAAATTTCTAAATGTACAGATTATAGGCTATAGAAAGTAGAACAATTTTCCTTGAGTGTAAAATATAGGAGAAAAGGTTGAAGAGGTAGAGTACTGAAAGACTACAGAGGGTTTTAAATGATAGTTGAAGGATCTTGAATAAAACTTGGTTCATATCACAAAATGTTAATTTAACACTTTGGAGGTAGGCAGTAGTAGAGGTCTGTTCAAACCAAGAATAATAATAAAAATGAAAGAATTCTTGGATTTTTCAACTCTGTTCTCTTGGCATATGGAAAAAATTCAATTATGTAAACATCACTGTATTTGGATATTTTGGGGATATTCAACTAGTTTTCATTTATGTGTTTTTGTAACTCGATGTATATTTGGACTTGCACAGTAGCTTTACTGTCATTTCTAGCAGTTTTTAAAACATTGAGTCAATAATTATTAACCTAACACCTCCTTCAAAGTAACATCATCCATATCTCCATTGACACCTGCCCACACTGGGTGTCCAGTACCTCCTTCTCTTTCTCTCAGTTCCTTTGAGCCACCAAAACTGCATAAAAGATTTAAATATAGAAGAAAGGAATATGTCAATTAAAATGGCCCTTTCCTCTGATTAGGAAAAAAAATGTAGCAGCTTTGTAAAATGAATAGAGAATTGCTCTTGGAAACGATATAGAGAAGTAGCTAATATGCATGGGCAGAAGGAAATTGTACATCAAGAATTTCTTATGCCAAAAAGAAAAAAAAAACACAAGTCTAGATCTTTAAAAAAATAAAAGAAACTAAAAAAAGTTCATGAGTGTTAGGTTCTGAAACCAGTATAACCTGCTACCCACAGTAAATTTTCTCATTCCTGAGTACCCATAATAGACAGCTTGGACTTCTCATATGGTATATATGACATGCAGATTTGCGTAACTACTTGCTTAAATGGCTTATTTTTCATCCTAGACAGAAACTTCAAGGACAAAGACCATGTCTTTTTTTGTATTTGTATCACCTTTACCAACTAAGTATAGTGTACTACACAAAGAAGCTTACCTAATGCTTGTTGGATCAACAAATAGTGATATTTTAATATTTAAATCTTTGTCCTTAATGTCTATCAAAGTAACAGAAAGAACATGTTTCCATTTTTCTAAATCATCGTTCTTTTAATAAGAAGAAGGAGACTACATTTTTGTCACAGGGGAAAGTATAAGAAACATTGTGCAAAAAAATCCATTAGGATTTGAGCCATGCTTTAAATTCAGGATACAGAACAAATTGAAACAAGCTGGTGATATGCCAGTAATACTTCAATGATCCTTCTAAATAAGTCTTTCACCATCACAGCTGAGGAGCTTTGAAGCATTGGAAATATACCAAAGCAAGACTTTTATGTATTTCTTGCCAGTGTTCAAAAGAATCACCACTAAAGTTGGGTCCCCCTGATCCTGGATCATAAATGCTGATGTTTCCTGTCAGAATCAATAGAATAGATTGATGCAAATTACATGTTTGCACAGACTTTTTATCTATATGGAGGGTAGAAAAATGGCATGATATTATTTGGAAGACTGAAAAAATAGGACTCAATTTTGAAACTGCCACCATTTCAACTTTTGTCAAGAGGAAATATGATAAAAGCAGCCTAATACACTAATTGCAAAACTTTACAAGTCTCCAAAACTGATAAAATCTTGACCCGAGTATGTATCATCTGTGTAGGGACAATCTTTCCTATAGATGCAAGCAAAAACAACAACAACAAAAAATTCAACACAATAATTTTAAATTCTCCTTTGAAAAATTGTAAGGTACATTTCAGAACATAGGTATATAAATAACACTGACTGTATATGCTGCAAAATGTTAGAACTCTGACTGATTAAAGTACTCAAGCTGATTACAAATGGTATACCAGCAATTATAAAGGTACAGATAGATCTGGGGAGACTGTGTGATGTCATGGAAACATCCTTAGGTTGTAATCTAGGGGACTTAGTTTATATTAAACTACCTCTCTGACCTTGCGAAAATTACTTCATTTTCAAAATCTTGTTTTCTTCATCTAAAAAATCTAAGGGGTCCTTCCCTTCAGGGAGACAAGAAAGTTCATCTACTCTTTATACCTTTTACCTCCCTTGTCAGTGCCTAAGCTATATTTTGGGAGCTTTCTAAGATATGACCACGTAGGTCTGCACCAATAGCAAGAATTATTGAAAGATAAAGAGAAAGTTGCAGTTTGGCTATTTTCTAGTAGTGTTGACCACAGATCTAACCCAGTTGTTTACTTAACTCTCTTCAGAGTTTGCTGTAGTGGAATAGACTGGAAGTCATGATAAGAATAAATCCTGGAGGCGTGGCTAGGTGGCGCAGTGAGTAAAGCGCCAGCCCAGAAGTCAGGAGGACCTGAGTTCGGTTCTACCTCAGACACGTAACACCCACAGGAAAAACAAACAAACAAACAAAAACTAGACGGGTAACCTTGGGCAAGTTACTTAACCCCAATTGCCCTCTGAAAGGTAAAAAAAAAAAAAAAGAATAAATCTTGACTCTTCCACAGGCTAGCTGTTTGCCTTTAGGCAAATCATTTCCTCTTCCTTTCTCACTAGGTTGTATACCTCTGAACATCATCATCATGTTCCAGTAACCTCTGGAACTCAAACCTCAGAAGTATCTTTGTCCTTGAGATCCTTCTTCCTGGAAAATAGGGGGCTCCCCTCAGAACCTCCATTTAAGGAGGGTGCAAAAGTCAGCCATCTCCTCATGTCCCACCAGGCCACACTCCTCTGAACTTCTTCTTCATGTATCTTCCTCTCTCTCTCCCCCTACCTTTTTATAGCTTCCTTGTTTTGGCTTCTCAATCAGAATGCGAGCTCCTTGAGGGCAGGGACTTTCTTTTTTCTTATATTTGTATTCCCAGCTCTAAGTACAGTGCTTGGTGTATAATAACAATTTAATACAAGCTTGATAATTGTCAGCTGCAATTTCCTCATCTACATAATGAGGAACTGGAACTAAATTATCTCTCTGGTTCCTTTGGTTCTAACATTCTGTGACACTGGCTGTGCTACATATTTGTACATACTTGTATGATTTGCACAATTTTACTTACCCTCTGTAGGCCTCATTTTCTCATCTAAAATTAAAGAAAATGGATTAAATAAGTAATCTCTTAGGTCTCTTCCAGCTGAATATTCATTATTCCTTTGGGGCAGCTAGAAGCAGTTTGGGCAATAGAAGATTTCAAATAACTTGTTATAGAGGAGTTCAAACAAGCTACAAGGCTTTTTAAACTGTTGTATTTTTTATGATGGAAAACAATGCAGTCTACATGTGATCAGTTATGTTCAAATGCCACCTACATTTTCATAGTGAAAATTATACACTAGTTTACAATGCAAATGCATTCTGATCATTCATCAAACTGGACAATTGTTTATCCATCTATTTTGATCATTTTAATTATATAGGCAATAGACTGGGTATAGTGACACATGCCTATAAGTTCTCTTACTGGAAAGGTCAAAGCTGGTGGATTGCTTGAGCTTGGGAGTTCTCAGTTGCAGTAGGGTTACAGCCAACCAGATGTATTCATTAAGTCTACCACCAATACAGAAAGCAAAAATATAGTGAGGTAGGGTGTTGTCACTAGGCAGCCTAGAGAAGGGGGATTCAGCCCAAATAAAAAATATAACAAGTCAGACCTTGTGTGATACAAGAAGATACAGCCCTGAGTGACTGTTATATTTTCCAGCTGTTGGGAGATAGGTATATCTATTTTCAAAAAAACGAAAACAAATAACTATGAAGGTAACCTTGACAAGGCTTTTGTGATCTAATATTGTTAATTTTTTCTTAAATGCTAAAAAAAAATATTTCAATAAATAGGAAGTTCCGATCATTCAATGCAAACTTAGAAAGGATAAATTACACTGGAATATATGTTGGAGAAGGGGAGAGGACAAGAGTCAGATACAATAGAACCTCTGTTTACAAGTTACCTGGTTCATGTATGCTTTGCTGGATGAGGAAAATTTTTTTCGCAAAATTTGTATTGCAGCACAAACAAAAATTTGCAGTACAAGCATCATGTTTGGACTTGAACGGGAGGACACTCAACAAGGGCAATGTTTTGTTTTGTTTTTTGCTTTCTTATGTCAAACAAAGGAATCTCAGGTCGGTATATTACCTAATTGCCCTCATTCAGTGTTGACCCTTTATGAAGGCAGCACCATTTGCTCTTAACAATGCCATTACAAGTATGTTCACATGTGTTGCATACGTATGGTAGTACTTTGTGTAAAAGTGCATGGTAGTGATTGTGACCTACGACAATATTTGTAACAATGGCCCCAATGAAGAAGAAGATTGAAAAGGAAGGTGCAAAGAAGAAGAGCATTATGTTGGAAATGAAAAAGAAATCACTGAGAAGCGTGAAGGTGGTGTGCATGCGACTGATCTTTCACTGTTTCATAACCAGTCTGCATCTACAATCTGCACCATTTTGAAGAAGAAGGACAAAATAAAGGTAGTAGGTTCAGCAATAGGGGTCACAAGAATATCAAAGCAATGACCATGTGTTCAAAAAGAGGTTGAAAAGTTGCTTCTTGTGTGGATCAACAAGAAGCAGTTAGCAGGTGTTATTGTAACCAAGAACATTATCTGTGAGAAGGCAAGGGCATTGCATGACAATCTTGTTTCAAAGCTGCTGGGCACAAGTCTGTCAGAAGAAGAAAGTTTCAAGACTAGCCAAGACTGGTTTGATAATTTCAAAAAGAGAAGTGGCATCCATAGTGTTATATGGCACAATGAACCAGCAAGTTCAGATGCTAAGGCAGCAGATGTATTCATCAGTGAATTTGAAAAGCTTGTGATTTCTGAGAATCACCTGCTGCAGCAAGTTTTTAATTAAGATGAGATGTTTTGGGGAAATATATGCCTAAGACAACGTACATTTCAGCAGAAGAGACTAATGGCTGGGCAGAAGAGACTAATGGCTGGGTATAAGCCCATGAAAGACCGTCTAGCGCTCTTGTTCTGGGCTAATGCAAGCGAGGATTTAAAAATCATGCCCTTTCTCATGTGTCATTCCGAGAATCCCTAAGCATTCAAAGAGAGTAAGGTGAAGAAAAGCCAATTATATGTTATGTGTATGTATAATAGCAAGGCATGGGTCACTCAGATTTTTTTTTGTGGAATGGATCAATATAATCTTTGGTCCTGCAGTGAAGAAATATCTTCAAGAAAATAGTCTGCCACTCAAAGTCATGCTGGTTATGGACAATGTTCCTGCCCATCCTCCCAGCCTTAAAGATGACCTATTGAAGGAATTCAAGTTCATTAAAGTCAAGCTCCTTCCATCTAATACCATTCCACAATTCCAGTCCATAGATCAACAGTTCATCTTAAACTTTAAGAAACTTTATACAAAAGCTTTATTTCAGCAATACTTCAAGGTAATTGAAGGCACTTACCTTACCTTCTAAGAGTTTTGGAAGGCCCATTTCAACGTTGTTGGCTGCCCCAAGATCACCAACAAAGCCTAGGATGAAGTCACCAAGAGAAAGCTTAATTCTTCTCGTCAAAAACTGTGGCCCAGCTGCATTCTCGAATGTGACTCTGAGGGGTTCATTCCTGAAAAAGAACCAGTCATTGATGAAGTCATGTTTGGGGGCAAGACATTGGGACTGGAGGTGGATGCCGAAGACATTCAAGAGTTGGTTAAGGAACATAGCCAGGAGCTGATGACTGACGAACTGATGGATCTGCATGAGGAGTTTTACATGAGGAGCAAGAGGTTGAGGAGCATATCTCACCTGAGGAGGAGGGGAGGTTAAAAGGTCAGAAGAATCCCTCACATCAAGTGAGATCAGGGAGGTTTGTCAGATGTGGGGAAAGTGCAAAATTTTGTTGAAAAACATCACCCAAATAAGGCTATATCAGTGAGTCACAGATATTTTTAACGATAATGCAATGTCACACGTCTGTGACATTCTTAAAAAAGGTAAAAAATTAGTGTCATTAGACAGAGTCCTGGTTAGAAGCAAATGTAAAGAAAATAATCTCAGTGAGTCAAAACATGAAAGTGATTCTAAAAAATTTAAAATAAGTGAAGGCAGTAGTGTTAGTCTTACTTTTAGTGAAAGTAGCATAAGAGAGAACACCTCTGACGTTGAAATCCCTGATGTTCTCATGGAAGGGGATTCTTCTTCCAAGCAATAACCCCCTTCCTCTCCTCCTCCTCCCTCTCGTCTCCCTCACAACAGTCATGATTCTCCTCAAAGGTAAAGTGCAGATTAATTTGTTTTATCTTTGATTTATATTGTGTACTAATCATTGCTATTGTATTTCAGGTGCGTTAGGAACAAAAACCTTACTTAAAATTATAAATAATTGTTTTTATATTAATATTTTTGGGGTTGTGGTACCGATCATCCGACTTTATATTTATTTCCTATGGGAAAATACACTTTGCAATACGAACACATTGCATGATGAACAGAATCTTGGGACAAATAAAATTCATAAACCAAGGTTCTACTGTATATAATTTTTCTAGTGTGATAAATTTCCAAGGTAGAATCTCCCACCAATGCATATTGTCAACTCAGCTGTAATTTATACTTTTATTGAGTTGTCTTGGGAGCACTGAGAGGTCAAGTGACTTTCACCTAGTCACACAAGTTAGAAATGGAACTTTAACCCAGGTCTTTCTTCCTGACCCCAAAGTGGAACCCTTTATCAACTGTGATATGCCACATCTAAGTGGAACAATTAGATTCTTCCATGGATGTTCTCTTTCTGCTGTACTGACTTCCAAAGGTTTATGTTCACTTTACTTAACCTACAAGATAATAAATTTTCCACATAAAGATGATGGCATTCTTCCAAGCATTTCAAGCTGTCTTCACTTTTTCCTTTCTTCAGGTGACATCCAGTAAGTACAGTTTCAAACAACTGGACATAACATTTTGACACTTCTATTATCCCCATCCATATGCCTAGTTATTGCCTGTCTAAATAGATGTACATGTTTTATGAGATGCTGGGCCACCATTTGGTACACATTGAAATATTTCAAAAAGTCTTTGTCCTGAGTTAACAAATATAAAAGAGGTGATCATTCTGACAATCTTTATCATCATAAAATTTCATTATGAAATTTGTTTCACTACATAATAAGTGTGTTCAGATAAGAGGTGTTTTCTGACTGTGTCAGGCAAGGGCAAGTAGGGTGTAGGTCTATAATTGAAGTGTAAAACTTAATAAAGAAAAAGAAACAGCAAGTCATGGGTAAAAAAAAGTAATTTGGTGACATATAATTTAGTAGGTTTGACTGCTACCAGAATGGCTGAGTGACTGGATTTCTCAGAGGGTGGGTAGCAAGATACAGAGCTCTTTTCATCTAAATTGCTAGTTCAGATTCAGCCCACACCTGATGTGACTAAATGTTGTTACACTCAATTGGCTGTTGGTGAGTGAAATGAGTTGGTATTTTAACTTACTAAGTGATTTGCCCTATTCTTCTCTAGAAACTTTCCCCCATACTCCATAACCCAGGAATATGCACAGAAATCCATCTCCATACACTCAGAGGCAGAGAAAGTCGAAGCCTGCAGTTCCAACTACAACTGAATTGCAGTTCTTTATCAACTTGAGTTTAAATTAGATATGTGAAATAATACTATTTTATAGCCATGCAACACTTTAAATTTTCAAATAGATTTCATATACATTATCTTACTGGATAATCACAATAAAGCTTTTGGGGGGGCAGGGTTTAGGAATCATTATTCCCATGTCAAATTATTTTGTTAAAGTACATTTTCATTATGAAATTTGCTTCATAAAAAATGAAATTTAATAAACTTAACATGTAATATGTTTGGGGGCGGCTAGGTGGCACAGTGAATAGAGTATGAGCCCTGGAGTCAGGAAGAACTGAGTTCAAACCTGGCCTCAGACTCTTAACACAAAAAAAGTCTAGTGATCTTGGGCAAGTCACTTAGCCACAATTGCCCTACCTTCCCCTCTCAAAAAAAAACATGTAATATATTTACATAATAAAAATATTAAACATTCAAAATGATTTTCAGTCAAAATTAGAATATTTTGTCAATTATTACCTCTTATCTCTATTGGTCCATTCTTATACATATATTTGGTTACTAAATATATTTATTTATTAGTGTAGTTACATACATAGTTATATTTCTCCTTTATTCACCTTATATCACATATACCATATTATATTTCATATATCCCTCATAATTGTTAGTTTTTTTTATAACAGTACAATATTCTAAAGACAGTGTAGGATTTGTAATTAGGAAAAACCTAGCTTTGAATACCACCTTGAACATTTAATAGCTATGTGATCATGGCCAAATTGTTAAACCTTCTTGCCACTGTTTTTTCATTTGTAAAGTAATAAACACAACTTCTCAAGGTTGTTGTAATACTCAAAGGTGATAATGCATGTAAACAGCTTTCTAATACTTAAAGGACAATATAAATTATAAGTACTGTTGCTACTGCTGTTTTACTGAGGTAGCATAATATAGAAGATCTGAATTCCCATTCCATCTCTAACCCTTCTTAGCTATACTCCCTGAATATGCCACTTTACTTTTATGTAAACTCTCTCTTGGATATTTACTTAAGTCAGAGGTTGATTATGCTTTGAAAACAGCTGAGTACATAGATAGTTAAGACAATATCATTGCTAGGTTTTATGGACTGTTAATTTATGTAATATTACTTGAACAATTGCAACCCAAATGAAAAAAAACGTTTCTAGGAGGGGAATTGAAATTCAGTTGCCCACTCATGTTGCCCATCTACCAAAGAATTCACTGCATTATGCTTGTTCACAGTAGGGGCAGCCACAGGCAGCATGTAGTCTCAATTTCAATGCTACTACATGCTGAGAAAAGGAGAGGGAGTGGGCCAGGTACCTTTGGAACCTACTCTTTCCAAGCACTGAAAGGGGAAGGGTAGGCAGACAGGGAGACATGGAGTACACAGGAAAACCCTGACTCTTTATGACTCCACATATCAACTTTAAGCTTGCAAGCAATAACTCTTCCATACAGGGACTTGAACCACAGTGCTCTCAAATTTGAACACAGGAGCCTGGGCTCTGGTGCTTCTGGGTGCAGACAGTGAAACAGCAAAACAGGCAGGAAAATATCTCTGAAAAGATACAAAGTGAAGACTAGAAGTGCTAGCCCTGGTCACACCCCAGGCTGAAATGCAAATATATGACCTACCTGGCTAATTAGCCAGGCAATGCTGGCACATTCAAGGTCACCTACTCTGGGCCCAAGGACTCTGAATTCCCTTGGTTAAAGTAAGTTCCCTTCTGCTCATCCACTCCTGATAGACTAAGTTTATCTTGGAGGCAGATCATCTGGCCAATTTGAGTCACTACCATTAGCAACCAGCAGACCTGGGAATCCCTCCTACACTGGGACCATGCAACAGGAGGAGTTCAGTCACTGTTCTTTTGCATTCATTCCTGCCCATGGCACTATTTCCTTAAAAGCCATCAGAAAAAAAAAAATCTAAGATGATCTCGATGGTTTCCTCTGTAAAAACTGGCTTGCCAGTCAACTTGAGCAATCTGATTGGCCTTCGAAGATGGATCCAACTCTTCCTTACTCTATTTGGGAAAACTCTCTTCTACCAATTAACTAATTCAGACTAATTTGTCTGAACTTGAAACCCCGTAACCTGCAACAATCTAATAACAGAAGTTTGACATAGGTTCCCAAGGGATCCATGACCTAAGGAAGACTTCCAGCTTACCCTGAATGTGACCCTCCAAGTCACTTGTGATTCTGTCACGTGAAGTCAACTATAGTTGCACCCTTTGGAAAACTGTGGGTACCACCTGGCCTATCAAGACCTTTGAATTCTTTTCCTTTTCTCTTTAATTATTCAGAAAGAATTCTGTGCCCAATGATCTAGCTGTACCACAGCCCTGTAACAACTGTTGAGTGAGATAAGCAAACCCAAATGAATACTTTTCAAAGGTAGAGTGGCTTCAGCATCCACTGCAGGCCTGAGTTTCTATTTACTAGAAATCTCAAGGTTTATAGCAATCTTAAACTTACAGCAACAGGAGGCCCCCCTTTTTCTATAAGATAAGCCAAATAAGGACAGAAATATTTTCTCTAGTTTACATTGGCTAATTCTCTATCACCTTGTTCCTTGTCTCCATGATAGATTTTCGTGCTTTGACTGTGAGCCCAACTCCCAGCCAATGGGAGAAAGGTCAGTTGGGAGGGTGGGAGAATCTCTGCATTAGGACTATATAATCATGCTTTTGCTTTCTGTAGCTTGCCTCTCCCTTCTGACTTTTTGTTGGATTGGGGATATTTCTCCCAAGATCTTAATAAACTCCTTTTTGCTTCTAGCTTGAGAAATCTCTGAGCTATTTTGGGTAGATGGTCTTCTGACCCACACACTGTGTAGATAGCATACTGCCAGGCTACACTGCTGTACATCACTTGGAGTACATCTGTGTTTTTTGTACTCCTTGTCTCCGGAAGAATTTTTGCATTTAGAATATGTACTCTGAAGCCCAGTCAATTGGATGAGGAGGTAGGGAGTTAGGGAGGGGGAGTCTGTGCTAGCGTGTAATAAGTTTTGCCTTCTGTAAGGAACTCACATTTCCTTTCCCCGCTGTCCTGGGTGATGTGGAGGCTAAGCTCTTTCTTGTGAGGAAGATAAATAAACTTTTCTCTACTTTCCTAAGGAATCTCTGAACTCATCTATCATGCTGTTGCACACAGATTTGGAGGTCCCACTGAGATTCCAACCAGGCTCCCTCTTGGGGGATGATTGGAGCCCCATCACTTATCCAGCTGGTAGGATATCCCACCAGACATTATTTGGCAACCCTCAGAGTGGTGACTTGGTGGCCTGGATGTCCACAGAGCAGCGGAGTTATGAGGAGGAGCTAGAGAACCCCTGGAGTGTGTGCCGGCCATCCCTGCTGTAACAAAAGTTGGAGGTCATGTACATTTGTGCACAAAACCTGGTGAGGAGCCCTGGCTGACCGGTTTGTGGGTAGAATTGAGGAGACCAGGAGGGGACTCTGATGAGGGGATCCTGACAAGGTCTCCTCAGGATTCCTGCCTCTGCACCTATATTCTTGGATCAAGTGATTGACATAGTTTGGCCAGACCTTGAATCCAACGGGGGGGGTCAACTGACAAGGCTTCTCACCTGACCTTCCGTCAAGGAAAATTTTTGCTTTCCCCCATAGCGAGAAAATAATAAGGGCCTACAATGGGGAAATCCCAATGGATAGAGAGTAAACAGGGAGCAGTCCCTCTCATTCCCTCTGATACCCCTCCAGGAAAAAAAAGCTGAGTAACTGGAATGAATTGCTAAAATACAAGGGGAGAGATAAGAAGATGATTAAATATTGCTGCTTTGTTTGGGAGGGTGTCCAACTCAGAGGAAATGTATTCTGGCCAAAATATAGATCTTCTGAGGTCTGGGTATGTCAAAACTTAAATATTTATGTAAATTGGAAAAACCTCAGAATGAAGAGGAGCATGCATACATGGCACTATGGTTACCCTCGATGGAGCAATTGGTGATGAAGGATGGAAAAACTTAAAGAAGATGAAAGAAATTTTGAAATTTCCACCTATATTTGCTTTACCTTCATTAGCTAAACCTTTCTAGCTCTTCATAAACATGGATGGGGGGATGACATTTGGGATGTTAGCCCAAAATTGGGGAGACCAGAAGAGAATTGTTGCCTTCCTTTCAAAATTACCAGACCCAGTAGCAAGAAGCTGGCCTACTTGTGTCCAAGCAGTGGGAGTCACCAAAATACTGGTAGAAGAAAATGGGAAATTGACTTTTGGAGGGAGCCTAATGGTCAGCATCCCACATCAAGTTGGATAAATTCTTAAGTCAAAGGATGGGATAGTTGCTTACTGATTCTAGAATTTTGAAATATGAAGCACTTATAATGTAGAGAGATGATTTGGTGTTAACACAACCAGAACCCTGCCTCCTTCTTCTCTGGTTTATCATCCACTGGCCTGGAGGATAAAGACCACTGTTTTATGGAGCTAATTGACTTTCAGACCCACACCTGCTTCCCCCTCCCCTTTTCCAGGGAGGGAACCAATTTGAGAATTTAGTTGACAAAATTGCTAGGCAGTTTAATGTGATTAATTTTTGGATTTGTGGAGGGCCACAACAACAGAGTAAATGACCCTGGGTTCCCATCCCCCTGGATCTGGCCTGAATTCTGAGTCCAATATTCTCTGTCTAGGATGATTAGGATAGAAGGGAAAGAGGGAGCAAGACTAATGGTTTTGAAATCTCAAGGCTGGGTGCCCATTTTTTCAGGACAATTGACAGGAACCTGAGGGAAGGAGTGAGGAATGATTCATAGAAGAAGTTTTTCAGTGATGGTGTTAGGAGACTTCAAAGAAATAGGAAACAAGAGAGGGGATTGTGAGGGATGAAGTCCCTAAAAGGATGAAGTCTCCTCAGGGGTTAAAGTTGTTGCTCTATTACCAACATTGTTTGTTTTTGTAACAGCTTGCACCTGTGAGTCAGGTGGTAAACAGCTGTCATAAAGTTGATTTTATTCCCAAAAGATTGCTTAAATCAGTGGGGCCCACCCTGGGGCCTGGTCACAAATGAGTTGTCATTCTAGAATAACTTGTACAAATGTAGCCATTTAGAGTAGGGAATTTCTGTGTTCTTTGTACTCCTTGTCTCCAGGCAGAATTTTCGCATTTAGAATGTGTGTTCTGAAGCCCAGCCAATAAAGCCATTGCACACTCATATAATCCTGTTTTATGACTGGCCCTATAGGTATTTCAGCAGTGCATGAGAAGGTTATATAATTACCTGCCCAGGATACTGTCCTCCTTTACAACACCAACAGAGCTTCACATACAGAACTTCCAGAAAGCAGAGATACCTGCCATAGATAATACCACCTCCCTTAGGAACTGAAACATCGAGACTTCTGGGTCAAGACGAAGGCCCATACAGTTTCTGATTTCCTTTGCCTTGCAAATGTCTCCAAAATGAAAATCATAAGCTAAAAATAAACTTTAGCTGTCTCCATGATTTAGGACTCTCAGAATCCAAAGAAATGTAAAAAAACAAAAACCAAAATAAATGAATTGACATCTAAACTTAGTTCACTCAGCACCTCTCCCCAAATACCCCACAGTACCAGTAATGAGTCTATGCTAGCTGAACTACAGGGCTCCAGGCTGCAGAAGTTTACTCTAATCATGACAGACAGGTACCCTTAGACCCTGAAGCTACAGAAACTTACTAGGGTCAAGACAGACAGTGAGCACTATGGTAGAAGCATTCTGTGATGCAAAAAAAAAAAATCTCTGCAAGAGGGATAGGAACAGAGAAAAAGGTGCAGAACACCTATCTAGGCTAAAAACAGAGGTCAACACCAAATCCCATCCCATTTCCCCTCAGAAACTAAGAGAATCAAATTACACAAAACCTGTCACACCTTGTCACCTGGCAACTCTCTGAACTGCTGATGCTGGACCAGAAAAATGAGGAACAGAAAGAGGAGGACAGAACACCAAGACAGGACACAGTATACAGTAGTGGTATTTGGCCATGCTAATGTGTCTGGGGGCAGATAGGTAAGCTGGTGTACCATGAATTGCCCAGATGCTTTGATATTCAGAAAACCCCAAGGAATGTACCATCAGAGAGAAGGGAATCAGAAAGTCAGAAAGTAAGCAAAAAGGATAATAAAATGAGAAAATAAGGTGGGGGTGCAGGGAGTAAAATTATAGAAGATCTCAGGAAGAAGAAAATTCAAAGGCTTTGAACATAAGTAGATAAATCAACAGGAAAAATATTAAGTATAGAAGGAAATATGGCCTTCCAGATATAATAAATCTGACTCTATAAGTAAACACTGAAAAACAAAGGAAAATGATATGAAACTAGATGAAACAAAGGAACCTGTGGAATTTGAGGAGAATATGGAACCACAATATGCTGTTTCTAAGTTTTCTTAAAAGAGCAAAAAGAATTATAAGAGTGGAATTTATTATCTGTACAGGAAAAAAAAATGGGCAAATTAGAAAAAAAAATCTGTGATAGAAAGTGTCACCAAAAAAGCAAAAGAGATAACAATAGATTAGGAATGTGTACACACAGTATAAAGGACAATCTAGAAGACGAGAGGCAAAACCAAAGCAAACCAAAACAAAAACCCAACAATAACATTAAAAGAAATATGTTCACTTGACTTCTGCCCAGCAAATCAAAAAGTGACAGCCTTGCCTAAATCTAAGTCTGCCCAGTAAAAGGAGACCCTACTTGTTAACAACAAAAAAAAAATTCTTGTTATTTTAAGTTAACATCCTATGTACATGACTAACCCCTATTGTTTGTGACCATATCCTTGAATGTTGCAAGCTAAGTTCCTTGTTTTGTGACCACATCCCTCAACTGTTTTGAATATACCCAACCCACATGCTTCCCATTCCTACCTCCCCTTCCTTGTGGTTAACTGCCCATGTAGGAGAGCATACCCCCCTCCTGGCTGAGGGCCCAAGACTAGTGTGTGAAAGCAAACCCCTGTCTTTTCTCAAACTGCTAGTATGTCTAAGGACTAGCCTGACTCTTTTGCATCAATAAAGTCCCCTTGATTAGGAGAACATTTGTCTCCTAATTTCTTTCCCGACAGCTCAACTCAGAACCTCATCTACCTCATCATTCACTATACAAGCAAAGCATACTGTTCTCTAAGAAAGGATGCATGGCAACAACCTGAAGATCACAGGTCTCCCAGAAGAACATGATAATGCAAAAGAAAAAAAAATCTCAACATCATAATGTGGGAAAAGATAAAGGAGAACTGCCTAGAACATCTGAAAATAGAGAATTTGACACCAGTTGATTTTTTTCTCTAGATCCCCTCTAGAACTAAAAAAAACAGACAAAAAAGCAAAATAAGCAACAACAACAAAAACCTCAAGGTTACAAGCTTCAGAGCACGTAGTAATTAAATTTAACAATTCAGTTAAGAAAAATTAAGTTCTTCAAGCAGTCAGTCTGAAAAAGAACTTCAAATACAGAGTAAATAAAATTCAAATAGCATAAGCCAATAGGCTTTTACCCACCAGAAAATGCAGGAAAGAATGGAATAATGTGTTCTAAATTTCAGTGGAGCTCAGGTGACCTACCCTGCAACTCTGAGCTTAACTATAAATGAAACAAGATGGACATTCAGTAATAAAAAGGCATTTGAAATATTCTTAAAGAGAAAACTATACCAAAAAAGATTATTTCCTTGTTAAATGCCCCGTACAACAGAAATGCAGGAGGAGTCAACAAATGTAGCTAACTTAACTGTGGAAAGGCCAGTTAAGAGACTTCTTTCTAAATGTATAGAGAGATAGAGGTGATAACAACGAAACAGAGATAAAAGTGAAGAGGTGAGACTGAGGTATGCTAGAACTTGGTGTCACACTGTCTACAAGTGATAGAACATATCTTTTATTGTTATTGTTGTGACATTACAAAATGTGAGTTTGAAGAAAAGTAGAGTAGGGGAGCAAAGAGTCAGAGAAGAGAGTGTGTGATATGCCCTGGGTCAAATTGAAAGTTAGTAATGAAGGGAAAATGACCCCATAGTCTCAGGAAAAGACAAACTTCTAAGGAAGTGGATGAGGTTGTAGGGAGGATTGAAAATGGGGAGGATATTTTTATACTTAATGAAGTATGTTATTTCTTCTTCACACCAAGAGTGACAGGAACAAATTTCATGCAAAACTCCCCTCCCTCCCCTCTTTCTCTTTAAAATGATACTTTTTTTGTGTTTCTTCTCCATAGAGTCCTAGGCTTAACTGGTTGTTATTCCCTCCTTCTACAAGAACCAATGAGGGAAAAGCTCATATGCTTCCCAACTCCCTCCCTTTTTTTCCTCTGCTATACAGTTTTTATGCCTTTAAGTGTGGCATAACCCTTTTCCACTTCATCCATTCCCTTTCTTCCATTGCAGTCCCTAAGTTTATATCCAGATGGAAGCAAAATACCTGATCTTTTTCCTTCTCTTATTTGGTTTTATGTCCTCTTTACCATTTTTCATTCCAGCTGGTACAATCTGTCCTTATAACCTGACTAATGTATAATGTGAAAGTATTTACAGGTCCTATACTTGACTATAAGCCGCCATGGGGTGGGGGAGAGGAGGGAGGGGGACAAAATGTGAAACTCAAGGAATTGTGGAATTTAATCATGTAAACTAAAAGGAAACAAACAAATTAATAAAAAAAAGATAAAAAAAAACAAAAAAAGAAAATGGGGAGGAAAATGAGGGAAACCTTGCTTTAGTAGTGGGAGTGGGTTTAACTTATGATATGACAATATCAAAGAAATCATGATGAAAAAAAGTAGTCACCTCCAGAGAGAAATTATAAACTCTAAGTGCAGATTGAAGCATTTTTTTTTCATTTTCTTTGTCTTCATATATATGGATATTGTATTGTTTGCTTTCTCAGTGTGTAAAGGAATAACTGGAAGAAGTTTGGAGCTATTTTTTTTTAATGAAGCGACTAATGGTCAGTCCATGGGAGTGCTAGTAAAACTGTATACAGAAATTAAGCACCAGGGCATTAGAAGCTCTTCAGTCTCACCCAAGCCTGTGATATCCCCTAAAAGCCTATTTGGATAATTATGGGTAAGCTACAGAGAATGGAGCAGCTAGGTAGCACAGTGGATAGAATGCCAGGCTTGAAGTCAGTAAGTCTCATCTTCCTGAGTTCAAACCCGGTCATACTAGCTTCATGACCCTGGACAAATCACTTAACCCTGTTTGCCTCAGTGTCCTCATCTGCAAAATGATCTGTTGAAGAAAATAACAAACCACTCCAATATCTTTGCCAAAAAAAAAAAAAAAACCCAAATGGGGTCACGGAAAGTCAGACATGACTGAAATAACAACAACAGCAAGAGCAAAAACACAGGTGGTCCATGTAACATCAGGATATTATGAACTCAACGTCTGTGTAGTAACTTTCAGCAACCTCTAGGCATGCTGTTGTACATAGCCCCAAATAGAGTTAACCAAACCATATCATGTAGTTAACAACATAAAACGCTAGGATCACGGAAGATTGAAAGACATATTTTCTCTTATGATGGTATTGATATAAGATGAATTATCTTGTTTTATCATATCCCACAACAACTGTGTTATATGTGAGGAAAGCATATGGTACCAGGTAAGTAATGAGAATTACAAGAAACTAAATAAATCCATCATGCCTATCCAAGCCCAGTGTGAATGATATGGGTCCATCATCCTTGGAAATGTTGTTTTGTTTTGTTTTGCTATTCTTGTGGATCAGAATAGTCAGGATATTTGTTTTCATCTGGGAAGGAGTCCAATAAACCTTCATTATCCTTCCAGAGGCCTATCTGAATTCTTTTCCATACTGCCGAATTATATTAGGTAGAGACCTGAAAAAGGCCTTCCTTCCTTAGAACACTGATTCATACCAATATTTTAATAGCGTAGTGACAAACAGGACAGATGAAGCCACAATGGTAGAAGGTCTAGATCAAATGGCAGCCAATATGAGGGACAAGAGTTGGGAAATCAACCCCCAAAAATGCATGGTCTGGCCTGCTCACTCAGATTTTGGTTAATACTGTAGGGAGGGGGTAAGATTGAACCTAGAGGATTCTAGGCACAGTCTAGAATAAAGTAATGATACTTGCTTCCTCCTGACATAAGAGAAAAGCCCAGAGATTTATTGAACTTTTGAGGTTTGGGAGAACCATCATTCTCCACATTGGTATGCTACTGGTTCTCATTTAGTGAGTTACTCACAAGGTTACATCTTTCAAGTGGGGCCCAGAACAGGCTATAGCCCTTGACAATGTAGAACAGACTATCTAACACTCTCTCCTCTTGAGTCTTAAGTACTGCAAGGCCCATGCTTCTGGACCTATCTTTAATAAGTACCATGTTTGGTTGCTTGACTCTCAGGAAGGGGAGGTTTTGGCATGCTGGTCATGTAATAGTTGCTGGGTCATGACACAGAGGCAGCTTCTGTATCATCTTAAATCCTAGGACAGATCACATGCAAGAAGTTTTTGACCTTTTATCTACTTTACCATAGATGACCTTGAGGCATGATGTGTTATTGACTGTGTCAGAAATGTTTCAGAAAGGCCCTGATGTTTCTGAAGTTATTTATAATTATTTTTGATGGAATCCTAATAATGATGTCCCCAGCCCCAATATTCTAACTTACTTATAGGCCTCACTGAACAGCAGGCCCACCTCACCTACCTAACCACTCGCTACTCCCCCCCCACAAACACTCAATATCATAACTTCTAAATATATACCTCAATGCTCACTAGAATAATAGGTATGTCCAAGAAGTCATATGTCTCATAGAAACAGCAGGTGGGTCCATGTAATAGTTTCCCAGCCACAACCTCTATCTAGCCACTGCCCCCAGACCCGTTCTCCACGTTTCCTACGTAAACAGCAGGTCTATCCACACACTCAACCACAACCACATCCATCTAGGTTCAGATAGGACTACAATAGCCAGTCAATCAGAAAGTAGCACCACCAGGATGGCTAAGCAGGATGTGAACCCCAAAACAATAGAAAGAACTTTCCATAAATAAGCATCAATAAAGGCATGAACTTATGACTTAGAGTGACTTATTAGAGTACCATTATAATACATACATACCCCCCAAATGGGTTTTTCTGTATGCATTGTGGGTAATTGCATGGGCAGTTCCAGTGTGGCTGGGAACCCTCCCATATTACCTAATCCCTTAACAAACCCATCCTACCTTTTTAATATTAATAATTTCTGTTATGTAATTGCATCTTTACCATATAAAAATTCATCTTGCTTTCTCTGAAGTTGCTGGTTCCTCTTGGAATTTAGCTCACTTCATGAGAGGCCCCAATCTCAATAAATGCCTATACTTGAATTAGAGGTGCTCTGACTCTGAATTGTTTTAGATGGTTTCACCACAGCATGTCATGAAACTCCACCAGTTTGGGGTATATATGAGTGGTCAGAGCCTAAATTGCAAATGTTTTTGGCATCCCTGGGTGGACAGAGCCTAAATCAAAAAAGTTTTTGGTGTCCCTGGGTGGGCAGAGTCTAAACCCCACCATTAGGACCACTTTACATCAGGAGAAGAAATTCAAAAATTTACTGAAGGTGCTATCATCTATGTTTTGGCTTTGATGTTCTTTGTTCTATTCTTATTCACTGTCACCAGCTGGTACTAGGAGACGCAACTTTAGCTGCAAAGCTATAATATGTACTTGAGACTTTATCTTTCTGGGGTAGAAAAGATAGGGGGTGGAAAGAGGGATAGGCTTTCTTCATTTTTCTTTTCTCCCTTTGTTTATGTCCCCTTTTCTCTTAGTATTACTAGGTCTGTCCAGTAAAAAAGACTTGAGACTTGGACCTTCCTAAGTGGGAATGAAAGGCCTAAAATTTCTGGCTTCTGTTCTCCACATTTTTATTTTGTGTGTTTTCCCTTTCTCCTTTTTAAATCTTCCCTTAATACTATCCACTACAAAAGGATAATACAATAAAAACTCCATAAGTGTTCAAATGATGGAAAATTCTCTAGAAGATCCTTAAGACATTGTTACCAAAGGGTGTTTTGTGATAGGACTAGCATTTCCCTGCCATAACTTCTTTCCTCCCACTGACTATGTGGAGAAGCTTTATTTAGGAAAAGAAAAAGTTGTCACTACGACCTGACTAACTTCCTTAACACTTCTGCCTGATCATCCAAGAGCATTAAAAAAAATTTCATCCACTTAAGAGTCTGGACTTCTCAGATTTGGTGAATGCCTAAGATAATGATAGTCACCATACTCTGGTAACCTACTGACCAGGAATGTTTTTAGTAGAGGAGGGAAATGTGACAGGAAGAAGTTGTGATGGGGCAAAGTAAATATCCTGTGCTAAATATTTAGAGGCTTGTAATTTCCTCTTTTCATCTCAACATTAAACCTGAACAATGCCTTTAAAAGTGTATCTGTTTGTTTTTTTTGTTTTGTATTTTTAATGCTGATTGACATTGGGATAATGCTGTTTTATCCTATTATGTTGAAAGATTGGAAAGCAATGCCTACATTTTTCATCTTTGTGGCTAGGAATGTTGCACGATGATAAGTATATAGGAGGAATTATAGAGCCAAAATGGCAGCATGAGAAAAGAATTCCCTAGAGTCCTCCAAAATTCTCCTCCAAATCACCTTGAAAAACACCTCAGAGCCAATTTAGGTGCAGGGAAGCAGTTTAGCAGCACAGCAAGAAGAGTCTGCCTCACTGGGGTGAGAGAGAAGCCAGGTAAACGAGCAGAAGTGGCAGGCTCCACCACAGGGAGCTGCAGTAAGGCTACAAGTCCTGCAGCAATCAATCAGTGGGACTGGCTCCCCCATGCACCAGAGCAGCAAGACCCCATTCTTAGCCACCAACAAAGGCCTATCCCCACTACTGACCAGTCAGAGACCTGCACCCAGAACTGGCCAGCAGTAAGCCTCGACCTTTGAGGAAAACCAGCAGTAAGATTCCACCCCCCAGGGCAGGCCAACAGGGAAGCACCAGACCCAGTACAAGTGAAGGGGCAAGGTAAGGCCCTCTGTGAGGAATAAGATTATACAAACCAAGGCCCCACCTCAATATGACCTTTCTATTACCCTGAGCTGTTTGGGCACAGAAAATCTTGAGAACATGAGGGCTGCTTCTCTCCTGGAACCCCAGCCATGTCCTTGAGAAGAGATGTGATAACTGCCCAACTCCAGGAACTAGCCATTCCAAGGAAACATCATTCTTGAGGGAGAAGTGGGACTGCTTGGAGGGATTGGCCTCTGTCCCAGGCCTCACACAAGATACAATGCTTGCTAAAAACACCTGGCAGTATGCCTTCTTTGTTCTCAGCACTACTTAAACTGTAAGCATCAGACCCCAAATTGGAATCTCACCCATGGAGGAGATATTCTGCCTCGGACCCTGATGGCTGTACCCAGGATTTCCCAGCTTGTGTGATCAGGTGTTGGTACTTCCCCACACGGGTGATGATTGTAAATATATATGTAGATAGATAAATAGATAGATAGATAGATAGATAGATAGATAGATAGATAGATAGATAGATAGATAGATAGATAGATAGATAGATATAGATAGATAGATAGATGTATTTTAATCATAGTTGCTCTTATCTTACTATTCCTAAGACTTTTAATCTGTTATCTCCAGTTTCCTTCACATTCACCTATATTCTAAATAAACTATATTGGATCTTTTGAAGTGCCGATTGTTCCATTCACACAAATCCTGAACCTTCTCAATAGGACATTAATTGGTGTCATGAATAAGATTCGCAGGTCAGAATGCAGTTCTTCGAGAAATCCACTGTGGAAAGGCTGAAATTGAGTGGTTATTGTTATTGTATTTGAGATGGGCACCAATTATGGTAGAAAATAGGGACTATTGTAATTTGTTATCATTGTTAGAATCAAAAAAGCAGTTAGAATTTTAGCCCAGCATATTTTAAAATTACCTAATTATAATAAGGGAAAAGCAAACTTCTTGTAAACTTTTTGGAAGATATGAATGTGAATGGGGAACTGAAATATTAAGGAAAGAAATAAATTTGTGTATATATTTCCTTTCTGAGGGCCAAGGGTATTAGAACTTAGAAATATATAGTTTCATGATGAAAAGGTACATATTGTTATTTGGCATTAAGAAAGTGATTCACTGTATGTCGCCCCCAACCCCCTGAAAGTTTTATTAACCTTAGTTTACTGTTCAGTAAGAGGATGGTGGTGGAATCCACATCCTAGGATTTTATGGGACCTATTTAATTATAAAGTAATTGGTACAATGCTTGGTATAAAACAAAAATGCTATTTGAGTATAAACTGTGTGAGCTAAAAATCAATTGTTTCATGTCTGTTAACTTTATGTGGAATTTTCTTTAGGTGTGAATTTTTTGCCAATGGTTATAAGATGAATGATTTTCTATGCAAAACAATTTGGAAATGACTAAATTAAGGTCACCAGATTGATAATTACTTGATTTGGTTTCAAAGTTTAAATTTAGGTACATGATTATTTATGATATTGGTACTGATAAACAGTTGTATTAAAAGAAAGTTTCAGTTAAGATTGTTTAAACTTGAAGAATTGTTAACCAAGCAATTTGGAGTTATTGCATAAATCAAATATTTATAAACATATGCTTGTGAAAGGTAATTATTGGTAATTATGTGAAGAAAAGACCTGTGAAACCTCCTTGTGTAAGTTTTGTCAATTATGTGGGAAAGATTTTATGACCAGAGAATTTAGGAATTATATAGCAGTTAATGATACCAGGATAAACTGTTTTTGAAAAAAAAATTTTTATAAGATCTTTGGTATGAGATGATGGGGAACAGATTAGCAGACAAGAAAGTTAAGGAGGCTCCCCTGTCCATAGAATCTATAAAGTGTATGTGCTGATTCCCCAAGTCCCTAAGACCAATGCAATACTTGTGTTCATAGAAGCTGAAAAGGAAAATTTGGTTAAGTTTGGGAAGACTGAAACTGAACAAGTCCATTGGTTATTGCTTGATGGGAGAGAAATGGTTAATCAAAAAATCATGAGGCAAATTTTGTCAATTTTTACATCAAGGAGTCCATTCCTCTGTAATTTGACTCTGTATCTGCTTTCTAAGTTTTCTATATTATATGAAGTATCTAGCCAACATATTTGTGTAAGCTCCAATAACCAGACTGATTTATTCTCTATAGGCCAAGAGGCCCTGTTTCTTTGGATGCCTGAATAATATAACTTACCTTCATCAGCAGGGTCATGATTTCTATTTTTCCCCTGACCAAGAGGATACTCTTAATCTTGAATGGATCCCTAAGCCTTTGCCCTTACCCCATGTCTATCTTTCCCTTGAACCCTTAATATCTATATTGCATTCTTCCTGGGAACTGAGGCAACTATTGAAGAAAAATCAATGAGTACTCAATGAACATGGAATACAAACCCATATAGTTGCTAACAAACTATTAGAGGCCTCTCATTTAATCATGTCAGACACAAATCACTACTGGTATGATATATTATTTAGCATATTGTTAATTCTTTTTTTTTGTGTAACATCTATAAATACTTTAGGATAAGGAAAATATCTCGATCCATGACTCCACTTTTAGGGACAGCCTATGCTTTGTATACTCTAAAGGCCGAATGAAGGGGCAAGGTAAGTCCCTCTGAAAGGAATAAGATTATACAAACCAAGGCCCCAATTTAATATGACCTTTCAATTACCCTGAGCTGTTTGGGCACAGAGGATCCTGAGAATGTGAGGGTTGCTCCTCTCCTGGGACACCGGCCACGTTCTTGAGAAGAGATGTGATAACTGCCCAACTTCTGGAACTAGCCATTCCAAGGAAACATCATTCTTGGCCGGGGGGGGGGGGGGGGGGGGTGGGGTGCACCTTGGAGGGATTGGCCTCTGTCCCAGGCCTCACACAAGATGCAATGCATGCTAAAAACACCTGGCAGTTCTCAGCACTACTTAAAGCAATATTTAAACTGTAAGATTCAGACCCCAAATTGGAATCCCACCCATGGAAGAGATGTCCTGCCTGGGACCCCCCCAAGTGGGACCCTGATGGCTTTACCCAGGATTCCCTAGCTTGTGTGGTCAGGTATTGGTGCTTCCCCACATGGAAGATGATTGTAAATATGTATATATGTATGTATGTATGTATGTATGTATTTTAATCATACTTGCTCTTATCTTACTATTCCTAAGCCTTTTACTCTGTTATCTCTGGTTTCCTATCCCATTCACCTATATTCTAAATAAACTATATTGGATCTTTTGAAGTGCCAAGTGTTCAATTCACACGAATCCTAAATCTCCTCAATTGGACAACATGTCAGCAGGAAGGTCCATCTTCCAATGCAGGTCAGCAGCTAGACGAACCTTGGAATAGGGCAGGAGCAGAACCTACATCTTCCATAAAAGGACAAAGTCACACAATAGGCAGAAAAAAATGAGGGAAAATTAAAAAAAAAACTTGACTTTAGAAAGTTAACTATGGTGACAAGGAGGATCAAGGCACAAACTCAGAAGGGGACAAGTGACAAAATAGTTAAATGCAAAGATTCAAAGAAAAATGTGAATGGGTCTTAACCCCTTCCCACCCCCAAAGGAAAAAAAAATCTCTTGAAAGAGCTTAAAAAGGATTAAAAAAAAAAAAACAACAAATAAGAAAAAATGGGAAAAGAAATGGGAGTAATGAAAGAGAAAAATGGAAAAAAATAGACAACATGGGAAAGGAAAAGCAAAAAATATAAAACGATTCACTGAATAAACAAACTCTTAAAATATTATTTATCAAATGGAAAAGGGGGTACAAAAGCTCACTGAAGAAAATAATCTCACATTATAAAACAAGATGAGGTCAAAATGGGTACATGATTTACACATAAAGGGTGGTACTACAAACAAATTAAGAGAGCATGGAGTCGTTTACCTGTTGTATCTGTGGATATGGAAAGAAATAAAAATCAGACAACAGACTAAGAGCAGTATGAAATATAAGCAGATCATTTTTATTGTATATAATTGAAAAGAAATGAAACCAATGCGGCCAAAGTTAAAAGGATAACAGAAAACTGGGGAAAATAATTTACAGCAAGTATCTCTGATAAAGGCCTCATTTCTCAAATTCAAAGAGAACTGAGTCAAATTTATAAGACTACAAATCATTCCAGAATTAATACATGATCAAAGGATATGAACAGGAAGCTTTTAGACAAAGAAATCAAACCTATCTACAGTATATAAAACTGCCCTAAGACACAATTAAAGAAATGAAAATTAAAGGATCTCTAAGGATCCACTTCACAATTATCAGATTGGATAATATGACACAAAAAGGAAAATTATAAATATTTTAGGTCATGTGGGAAAACTGGGACACTAATGCACTACTGGTGGAGTTGTAAACTAAACCAACCATTCTGGAGAGCAATATGTAACTATGTCCAAAGGGCTATAAAACCATGCATACCCTTTGGTGCAGTAGTACCACTGCTAGGTCTGCATCACAAAGAGATTTTTTAAAAGGAGGGAAAGAACTTACTCATACAAAAATATTTATGGCATTTTTTTTTGTGGTTGCTAAGAACTGGAAATTGAGAGGATGTCTATCAATTAAGGATTGACTGAACATATTGTGGTGTATGATTGTAATGGAATATTATTGTAGTATGATTCCATAGAAACTGGAAAAACTTAGATGAACTGCTACAATGTGAAGGGAGCAGAACCAGGAGAACACTGTACACAGTAACAGCAATATTGTATGATGAAGAACTATGAATGATTTAGCTATTCTCAGCAATACAATGATCCCAGAAAATCCCAAAGAATTCATGATGAGAAATGTATCAGCCTCAAGAGAAAGTATTCATGTTGTCTGAATTTAGACTTAAGTGTGCTACTTTTCACATTTCTTTCTTTCCTTCTTTCTTTTTTCTTTTGTTCAAGTCTTCTTGAATAAAATTACGAATGGAAATTTTTCATATAATTTCATATGTATTACCTATAGCAGAATGCTTACTATCTTAGGGCAGTGGGATCAGTGGGAAGATAGAATTTGGAATTCAAAACTTTTTAAAAAAGGTTAATTGTTTTTATAAGTAATTGGATAAAAATACTTCTAAAAATGATAAGTATACAATAAATGGTCACATAAATTCACTACCAACCATCTTTCTCCAGACACAATATAAACAGATTATTTTTGTGAAGCCCAATCATCGTGACCTATTTTGCAAATTCTCATGCGTACTGTATGGTCTCTGGAGGGATAGAAGCCTTGATGGCAATTCAACAAAGACAGCTATACTAGAATTAGATATATCAACCATGGACAGAAGAGGAGGGGAAGGCAATCATCATTTTTGATCCATCTATTTTCACATAAGGGGTTACTTTTTTTTTTTTAATATTATGGGGTTATGTGTGTTACACTTCTATTAAGTGAAAAAAGGTTTAATCATTAGGTGTTGAATATAGTGGTTAATAAAAAGTGAAGACTGAAATGTCATTTAAAGTGAAGTATCTATATTTTTTATGCTTGTGTGCTCTTTGAAAGATGAAAAAAATTAGCCCAGGTCCTTTTTCCCTTTCAGTTGTTGATTTTCTAATGGAATTATTAGTTCACTGTATTTTTAGAATTATTTTTCTGTGTAAATGATTTTGTTGATCAAATAGAGATTTAAGAAGTTTAAATAAATAAAGACTGCAATATCTTTCCATAAAATCTTGTTCAAAAATAATATTTTCAGTTAAATTTATGAAAATGAAAAAAACTCATTTTAAGAATTTTTTTCTTGAAAAAGTAAAAAAAAATATTTTAAAAATATACATTGTTAGAGTTTATTTAAAGATTTTCAATAATTAAATATGTAACTTGTTGACTTTGAGAAAAGACATTACAAAAATATTTTCATAATACCAAAATTCCATGAAACTGAATGTTACATATTCCAAAAATTAAAATATATAACTCATACCCATAGTTCCAACCTACTAGGGAAAAAATTAATTTTGTTATATTATTTAAGGCCACTGCTTCCAGAGTAACAATATCCTTTCCTTGATGAGATGGTTCAATGGAAACCATTAGATATTGGCAAAAAATTGTATGTTTTTTGGTCACCCCTCACATAAAATTTTCAGGTAACTTCTGAAAGTTACTCTTGGCAACCTCTTCATATGTTGCTATTTTTATTACTTTATTTGACCTGGTTCTTCTTATTTTGAGGTATAGAATGAAGAGTTAGGGTTAGAGATACCTTTTACTTAGACATCTTGTTATATTTTTATTTGAATTAAAATATTTAAATAGGGAAATTGGCATATGGCTAGCTAGTTATTAATATTTTCTCAGTTGCCCCTTTTAGTATTTTTTTTTATTTCCATGTCCTTGGAATCCTCTCTTCTTTCAAATACAATTAGAATTAATCCATTGGTTTCCTCAGAATTATGCTATAGGACAAGGTTCTTTTGTACTCTTTATAGAGGAACCCCAGCATGGATGTCTTTACAAATTTCTCTTGTAATAAACTAAGTTGTTGCTTGATCTGGTCATAGTTTCGTTTGGACTTCTGAACTCCAGCCAATGTTTCTTGATGGCTGTGGTGGGATCTGATGAGATGAAGTGGTAAAATCAACTGACCAGAGATGCTTTACACAGGACTAGGTACCAGCATGGGCCCCTCCAGCCTACTCATCTTTGGTCTGCAGGCTGGTGAGTACTGCTTCTCCACTTATATCTTGAATTCCTCTTTTTTGGTCTACCTGTGGGCAAAGGGGAAGGAAGGACTCACATCTCTGGGACAGCTCTCAGGTAAGTCCTTTGGTTCTATTGGGCACACTTGACTAGCCAAAGTCGACTGATTCTTTGGGCAGTGCTGCTCCTCCCATTTCAGCTAGATTCACAGGAGCAGTTTGTTCTCATTTGGTATGTGTCTGTAATTTTCATGGGCAATAAACCATGCAAAGGTGATGTCCCCTCTAAGGGACTGGCAGTGAGCCACGTGTCATTACCACATAGCCCTGACACCTGCAGGTATCTACCTAATTGGAAGGAAATGACCAAAGATGATAACAGTCATTGTGGGTCATCAATGACAGACAAAATAAATTATCTTAAGAAATGTCTTAGTAATGTCAGTAAGAAGGTTAAATATCTGGAATAAGATGCTTTTAATAATTAGCTACTCAAGACCATTGAGCTTCCTACTGGGAAAAATAGGTGTGTTACAAGGGCTGATAAAAGGGACAATTAGAACAGATGCTAGATAGCCACTTACGAGGGAGTGAGTCCCTTCAACAGCTTCATCACCTGAGAGGTATTGAGGCACATGAGGTTCAGAAGAGTCTATCTTCACTGAAATTTTGTGGAAGGGGGCACTATGGAAACATCTTGTGTCTGTGGTAGAGACAGTCCAAAGGGACCCAGGGATCTTATTCAAGCATGAGGCATTGGTGCAAGAAATCTGGAAAAGTAAAAAGTATAAAACAATGGCTATGGAGGGAGACAATCAGAGTCAAGCAGGGACAGAGGAATTCTACCTTTACACACAAACCTGATGGTAGCCCTGTTGATTTCAAGGAAATCCTGCCCAATCAAATAGACAGGAGCATCAACTGACACAGCAGAAATGAGTGCATACCTGAGAGCCCTCCCAAATGAAAGGACAAAGGAGGTGAGATGATTGGTCTAAGGAACATTCAAAATCTGCACAGTATTAACACATTTACCGAGGGAGGAATGTGGAGCACCCAGTTTGGGTTGAGAGCAGACGAAGTAGCCTCAGTATCAAATAGGGCCTCAATGGGCTGGGAATTCTCAAGGAAACATTGCTAACAGAGGAAGCTGAAATCAACGTGAAAATCTCAGTGTCTATTCCTGCCGCATAGCAATCCTCAGAGCCCTATCAATAGCTGTTCTAATTCAAATTTTTGGGAGGATCTTAGTTACAAGAAGGAGAAAGTCATGATCATGAGCAGGACCTGAGGAAGGCAGGAAGGGATAACGTCATGATGGTCCTTCTTTTCTTTAGCTTTTTTTTAGCTTGCACTGCATGACATTCATTTTTTCAATATCAACAATTTTTACAGTAAAAGGAGACCTTTTTACCTTCCCATGTAAAAGCAAAGAGGAACTGAGACTCAAGGGTCATGGAATACTGAAGAAAGTGTCTATTGACAGGTTTATTGACTGTAAAATGGGAGAAACCAACAGAAATATTGGTGAAGAATAGTGTGATGTTTAGGAATCCCCATGACTCTGGGAATAACATACGAATTAACAGGACAGTTCCTGAACTAGCCACTACCTCATCTCAGTCTCAATCTGTAGGTCTCTTGACCACCAAGAAATTGTTGCAATCAGGTGCAAATAGAAACACCATTTGAAGGACTCTTTGGAACCATAGTGGAAAGGACTACACCAAATCCTCTTGATGACCCCTATGGCAGCCAAATTCCAAGGTGCGGAAACATGGACTCATCTCTCTCACCTTAAAAAAGCCCCCTGGCCCTTTCTAGTGTGCTGAACTTGATGAAGGACTCAAGGTTTGCTTTCAGAAATCCTAAAAATGGCCAAAAACCCAGAGAAGACACCCATCCCAAGATTCTGGTGGGCTAAGTACCATATGGTGACACCTTGCCATCCTACTTTGCTACTTGTGATAGTCTTTGGTTTCTGTTTTGTCTTATGCTATTGTGAGCTTAGCTATATCATATCATCACTGGATTCCCTTTGTGTTTATCAAGACTACAAATCTCCTGCTTTTCCTTTTCCTCCCTTCCCTCATATGCTGTCTTATGCTGAAACCATTCAAAGGGTGGCCTGACTAGGGAACTTCACAAAATGCTAGATTTACACCTCTATCAATCATTCCAACCTAGAGCCCACACTCATAGCTCACTTACTGCCTTAGAAACCTGGGCTACTCTTTAGATACTTAAAGTCAGCCTGGTATAAGGGCATCATGATGAGTCACATGACTTCCAGGAATATTGGAGGTCTTCTAAACACCCAGAATATTCAGGCATGGTTATAGCTCAGAATCTCTCTGACTTAGCAACCCTAAGATGCCTGAAAGCAAGTGACCTTGTCAGTATCAGACTCTCCTACTATAATCATACCCTTGTTTGTTCCCTTCATAATTTCCAAAGGCCTCTTAGCTATTCCAAGATAACTGGGTCTCTGCCAAATTCTGTTAGTTAGTGTGCCTCTCCTTACTCCCAGCTTAATCACCAAACCCCAGAACCTTATGTCCAACCCATTGTTGCCTTATGTTGAATGCCATGCGCCCTAATTACTGCCTGTGATGCACTTACTAGTGTTGTTGCTATTAGTCCCATCTATATGTGCCCCCTCCATCCAACTTCCAGTCTTTAGGGGTTTTCTTATAGTTTGTTGACTGATACCATAAATCCAATTTTCTTCATTGTTTCCTAGTCTCTACTCCCACCAGGCATACTCCCATACTTGCCAGAACAATTTTAATCGAACGACATCCTTCAAACATCCCCAAGAACCATCCACCAAGGGCTTGTTTTTGGCTCTATGGGACCAACCTTGATGGCATCCTTTCTCCCCTATGGACATACACTTGCACTATAGTATAAATTTCACCTGACCTATCATCATTTTTCCTGAACTACTCCTACCTCCTGAATTTCAGCCTTTCAACAGGTTTGCTCCACCAACAATTAAAATACCTTTGATGGAGTGATGGAATCTGGACCTCAAAAGGCAAAGACCATCTTCCCTGGAAGCAACCCAGTATCTCAGTGGAAAATTCTTTCCTTGTTACAAGCACATACAGACCTGAACCTGTAATTCTTCAGATAAACACTATCATTAGTACAGGCACAGGAGTGCTGGTCCAAGGACTCTTTCCCTGGAGATAGATCCCCAAGTATCATGCCTTGGGCAAATCTTTGTATAAACAGAACTATCTTATCTCTTCAATAAAACTATCTGTTGACTCCCTGAATTTTCCCATACATTCCAGCAGCCCAGATCCCTGGAGCCTGCATTCAAGGCACCTAGCCCACCTCAGACTATTTGCATATACTAACCACTCCTTAAATCCTACCCTTACCAACTAATTAGCATACTTGACAATCTTTTCACAGTCCCTTTTCTATATTAACTCCTATAAAGTTGCAGTTCCCTAAGAACTTTGACTACTTCTAATGAGCCTCACAATAAACTGCCACTTTACTAAAACACAGTTTGAGTACATAAATTCATTCCAGGCAACACCACACTGTATTCCAACTTTTGGGGGTTCCTAGAACCCCCAAATCACATCAACTTCAATTAACGGTCTCCTCAAAAAATGCCCCAGTCTAAGTTGAGACCTTCTCCATACCTTTCTTCCCTATATGGACAATGTCAACTTGCTGTATGCAGTTCACAACTTCATTCTCACTGTTGCCAGTGGTTTCAAAAAAAGAGTGGACTTTTTGGAAGTTCAAAATAGGCAGCCTAACTTCTTGATCAGGGTTGTAATCCAGAACCAAATGACTCTGGATACCTTCCTGGCCACTCAGGGAGATGCTTCCATCAATCTAGAGGAAAAAGAGTGTTTCTACATTAACAACAGTGGCCATATTGTCAAGGGTATTAAAAATAACCCTAAGGTGACCTCCATTTTGATTAACATAAGCTTTCCACCCTTTACCTTTCTCCCTTTCTCCTCCTTTGGTGATTTGTTCCTGTGGCTACCTTATTGTCCAGGGTCTACAACAAAACAACAACAACAAAAAAAAACCCCAAACATCTTCTAGATTAGTCTTCTCTGATCATTAACAACTCCTGAGACTTTCTTGACCAAAATGGAGGAGACAGATGTGAATATACACCCAAAATTAACCTTTCTGTCTTCCTTGAGTTACCCTATTCCATAGGATTGAAGGAGGAGCCAGATAGAGGGCTTAAATGAAGAGGTTTTGGGGTGCTGGGAAAACAGGAGCAAGGTCAAGGGAAAAGGATGGTGCAGATGCTGCAGGGGCCAAAGCCCTAAGGGCCACAAGAAGGGGATCATCCAAGATACTGAGTTGGTTCACATTCTCCTTTTGAGGTGTATATTTAACTAAGAACTTCTCCTAGTTCTGCCAGAGCATGGAATCCTGGGAGAGTGCCATAAAAGTCTGAATTAATGGGACTTCAGTCCATATATCTTCCCAGCAGAACAGTAGATCTAGATGTACCGTGTTTCCCCGAAAATAAGCCCTATTGAGATTGCTACTATAGTGAAGGTGAACCCCTGCGCTACACGCTACATTACGGTACCCTCTGTATGCACCGTCCCCCCCCTCCCCTCCCTGAAACTCACGCGGTGCTCCGAGCTGCATCCAATCAGAGCTGCAGCAGTGAGCGCGTCATCCTGTTCTTCCCCAGTGATTTGCTTATTGAATAAAGGTACATTTTTTGTTCACATTTACCTGTTTATTAAAATTGCTGTCAATGTTCATTAAAATAAGCCCTCCCCTGAAAATAAGCCCTCTGGTGTTTTTCTGTCCAAAAAAATTAATAAGACAGTGTCTTATTATCGGGGAAACATGGTAAGATAGTATTGTACTGCAAAATTGGAAATTGGTCAGGTTTCTTGGTCCTCCAGGTGATATTGAGGACAATCTGTATCATAAAAGTTGTTTCTTTTTGATGTTTTCTAGTTATTTAAAATGTAGACAACCCAGGGTCGAATTTTTTGGCATTGTAAAAGACTGCCCTGTTTCTTTGCCAGTAAGCCTGTGAAACCAAAAAAGCACCTGCAGCCACTCAAAATTTCCAGAGTCCCAGAGAAATGAGTGAAGTGGGCATATGCTTCCAGACAGGGCATCCCCTATGTGGTAGAAGGTGTGCCCAGGTCCAGAGCCTCAAACTGCTGGATGGAGAGCTTCAGAGCATTAGGCTTGAAAAGCACCTCCAAGCCTTCCTAGTTGGAGAGTGATCCCCAAGTTCAGGTTGAAAAAGGGATAGAGAGAGAGAGAGAGGAGGCTTATGTACTGTTGGATATTGACAGGAGTAGGGCTTGAGAGTCAAGCAGATCCATTCCAAGGCACTAGTATGATGAGGCACTAGGGTGCTGGAACCCCAAGAATTCCAAGGCAGGGTCTCCTGTAATGAATTCACCTACACAAGCCTTCTCTTAGTCAAGTGGCAAAAAGTTTATTCTAACACTTCAGCAAAAGTGAGCATAGGTCCATAAGGGAACCTGCAAGAGATTGAAAATGATGATGAGGTTTATTTGACAAAAGAGATTTGGAAAGTAATGCTATGGATACTAATTAGGTAATCTAAGGGGTACAGTGTCTTTGGCAATTATGGATATGAAAGTATAGGAGTATACCGGACATTAAGGAAGCTGTCAGTGGCATGGACTTTGGGGATTTTGTGCCAAGAGGGAAAAAGAGTCCTTGTGCCAGCCGGGGATAAAAATCCTTGACCCAGGCCCCCCTCTTCCTGTTCTGATAAGGAGAATGTGTTCTGCCATAAGAGAAAGTTTTCTCACAGTACAAGGGTCTACTAGGAAATTGCAAGGCTTCCAGAGACATGATCTTAGGTCTGGGGCCAAGCACCCCATCATAAAGATGAAATGAACCAATCAGTACCCAAACTGACCCCTGACAACACACCAGTAATCCTTTGTTTCTGTACTACTTTGGCTATACCTACTGAGCTAGTCCACCACAAAACTGACTACAACTGGCTGAAACTGATCCTGCAGTTTGCAGACTCCTCCCCTCTCCAACTTACCATAAACAGGGACATCCTGCTTTTTTCTGTTCTAGCATTTCCTAGAAGGGACTGCCCTATCTCATCCCTTTATACCTCTCAGTTTTGCTAAAACGAATAAATACCTCAGACTGCCTGCAGAGTCTAGATCCATTATGCTTTGTATAGAGAAGTCCCAGCATGTATGTCATTGCTACTTTCCCTTGTAATAAATTAAGCTGCTAGTAGACCTGGTCACAGTGTCATTTGGACTTGTGAACTCTGGTCAACTTGACATATACATAAGGAGGTTCTATGAAGTCTTTGGCCTTGTAAAAATCTCTTCTGAATCCTATTTCTAAGTATCTTGACTAGCCTCAGCTGTACTCACTTTTGCATTGAAGTCACTGGGCACTAAAGTACATAATGATTTATTTTCTACGAGTCATTCAAGTTTTCATTGAAATTCTTTACTGCATTCATCCTCCACAACAAGCATTATAAATAAAGTTTATGGTGATCTTTTTACAAAGGCTTATAATAAAGTATTGCAAAATAAAGTGGCAAAAATGTCCTATGAAATTTCTACTTTTTATACAATAAAAACAACTCCTTTATATGTCTTTCCATATAACTAGTGAACTACCTTTCTATTTACATGTAACTTTTTTCTGTTTTGATTTCTAACTTTGAAAGTCTTTGCCATTGTCAAATTCCACATTAGAAATGGATAGAGTCAAGGAAATAACTCTAAACACAATGTGCAACCATCTACTTTACTGCTGGCACCCTAAGGATACACAGCTTTTCCATATTACTTGCAGCTGAAACTTCATTTATGTGCTGCCTCCACTTCTGAATATATAAGCAAGTCTTTAAGACTGAAGATTGTCTTTTTTTATTTGTATCCCCAGTACCTAGCTCAGAGCTCTGTATACTATAAAAGCATAATACATGTTCATACATTTATGTTTAACTCATATAAGGAATGTGATGATTAATAGTCTTCAGCTTCTCCAAGAAAAGTGTATTTGCCAGTAAATAGTAAAAAAACAAAAACAAAAACAAAAACAAAAACATCAAATCTAAACCTAAACTCTAAAACAAAACAAGACAAAACAAAGAAACAAACAAAAAACAATCACCAGAGCTCATTTTTGGCAGCTACTAGGTCATTTTTCAGGATAAGAGAAGGGTGAAGAGTGGCTGTCACAAGGGCAAAATGATTATAGGTTGCAGTAAGTGGAATACGTAATAGCGCCAAATAAAATTTCAAACTGAAACTTAAGCAGACATATTTTAAGCTAATTTATCGGGGAGGGAAACCTACTTAGGACAGGTCAGAAAGAAAGCAGCCACTTGATCATCCACAAAGGAAAAACTATAATGATAAAATATTGTTCAATCACATTAGCATGCATTATATAATCATCCCACGAATTCTTTATATAACCACAGATATAAGAATATATTCAACATAGGCAATTGAAAATGTGAAACCTATGTCCCCCTGTCCCTAATGACTCCACAACCATGTGTGACAGAGAGTACATCTATGAAGATGTGCACAATAATACTTATGAAACCTGGACTTTGGAGGAAGAAAGCAGAGCAATGGGTACAGCTGAGGGCATTGCCCTGTCAGCTGTTTCCAGAGTTGACTCAATTATATTTCTAAGCCCCCTTACTACGTGTGTGAGAAATCGTTAGGCCTATACCTATCCACTTACTAAAATAGCACCCTTCTAAAATATATGGAATGTAAGTTTAGCATAGTTGTACCCTCAAAGCTTAGTTACACCATCATAGACATGAGTTCATATAGATAAGCTTAGTTGGCAATAAGGCACCAGCTGAGCTAACTGTGTATGTATCCCAGATAACCCTCTCAACTCCAACACTTACACATAGTTTTACCCTTCTAACATTGTATGAAAACCCATGGCTTTGTCCACTGATTAACCAGCCTTAGCTACAGCAGACCAGCCACTTTGTTCACTGAGGCTGACTTACTAGCAGGACAGAGAAGCCCTCATGACTCTACCCAACTTGAGACATGATCTGGTCTTGCTGGTAGCCTTAATGGGGTAATTCTGTGCCACTGCCATACAGGTTGTGGCTCTCCTTACTAAAGAGCAAACTCCACCCTGTGCCCCCCGTAAGGGCCAACAGTTCTGAGTCGTCTTGCCCAACACCATACCTATGCATTTACATTTGCTATTATAATAAAAATATACCATCTGTTAAGCATCACACTTGACTAGAACCATGTTTTTTTTGCAGCACTGGAATATATTTGACAAAAGTCAATTTAATATATGTTAGAGTACCAGCTATGTGGTATTGTAGCAATCAATGCCACAAACTTAAAATTTGAAACTCTAAACCCAAATATCAGCAAGAATCTCTTTATTCATTGTTTATTACAAACTAAAGAACTACAAAATTACAGCCCAAGTATCTTAAAAATCATCTAGTCATAGAATGCTGTAACTTTAATGATCATCTGGTATACCTCTATCATTTTATTTGTAAATTCAGGAAAGTTGTGTCTTTCCTCAAGTCAAACAGCAATATAGCAAGATGGGTCTAGAGCTCATTTAGAGCTCATTTATCCTAAATTTCACCCCAAACACAATTTCCCCTAAATTCTGTCTTTTTATTAAATAGGTCTTATATATATATATATATATATATATATATATATATATATATATATAT
>NW_027187283.1:4907182-5075665 GCF_028583685.1 Petaurus breviceps papuanus | reverse complement strand
TATATATATATATATATATATATATATATATATATATATATATATATGTCTTACAAGAGGTCTCTGAACTGAATGTACTTTGCACTAATGAATTTAGTGGATTCAAATGGAAAATCAAACATTTCCACTACTCATGGGATATGAGTTCACAAAGATGAAAGTGACAAGATATCTTTAATACATGATATCTTAATGCCTCAGAAACTCCAAAACCTCTAAACTAGAAGAAGGGAGTGTTGAGATAGATAAAATAGGTACCCTGGTGGGTTGTTTTGATACCTGGGAATCAGAGTAAGTTGGGGACCAGTTTCAAAACACTATGATCAAGATATCTCCTTTTTTATTATTGTGCCTAGAAAAGCCACAATCCAAACCCTTTCCCTATGATACAAGGAAAGTTCAGATAAAACATATGGGGAAGACCCAGAACACCAATGTCCGATTATATATGTAGCTTTTAGAAGTTCCCACATTCTCTTTCCAAAAGTTCCCAGTTCTTTCCTCTTCAAATCAAGTGTTCATCCAATAGCAGGAATACAAATGACCAAGCCACTTAAAGACTGTATGTCTCTGTGTTATATGATGCTTATATGGATTGGAATTCATGGAACATGATATTCTGCAAGGTCAAGGAACTAGGCTTACAAACAAGAATCACCCACCTGGTGAAATTAAGCATAATACTCCAAAGGAAAAATGGTCATTCAATGAAACAGAAAGATTTCAATCTTTCATAAGGAGAAGACCAATAGGAATAGGAAGAATTTCCTCAATAGGAAGAAACAGACAAAGCTATACTAGTGGGGTGGGGGGGGCTGCAATCATTTCAGAACCCAATAAATTCAAACAAAAGAAAACAGACAAAAAAAACTAAGGAGGTAAATCAATTATTATAAAAGTTAGATTTGACAGACCTTTGGAGAAAACTAAATGGCAACAGAAAGGAATATACCTTTCTTCTCAGCAGCACATGGCACCTATATAAAAAAGACCACGTATTATGGCCTAAAAACCTCAAAATCAAATTTATAAAGGTAGAAATAATTAAATTATTTTCAGATAAAAATAAGAAAACACATTCAACAAAGGGCAGTAGAAATCTAGATTAAAAATTAAATGGAAACTAAATAATCTAATCCTAAAGAGTAAGAAGATCAAAGAACAAAACAGAAATTAAAAATAATTTCACTCAAGAGAATGACAAAGAGACAACATTCCAAAATTTATGGGATTCAGCCAATACTGTACTTATGAGAAAATTAATTTATCTAAATTGCTACATGAATAATAGAAAGTTAAAGAATTTGAGATGCATGTTAAAAAAAAAACCCTAGATAAAGAACAAATTAAAATCTCCAACTAAACACCAAATTGGAAATCTTAAAAATGAAAGATGAGATCAATAAAACTGAAAGGGAAAAAAACAAACCCTATTGAGCTAATAAATAAAGTTGAAAGTTGAGTTTATTTTTTTAAATTAAGATAGATAAACCATTGGTTAATTTGAGTAAAATAAAAAGAAAAGCAAATGTCCAGTATCAAAAATGAAAAGGGTGAAATCACCACCAATGAAGAAGCAATTAAAGCATCATAATAGATGTATTTTGCCTAATTATATGCTGATAAATCTGAATAAAATCAATAAATATCTTTAAAATATAAATTACCTAGATTAACAGATCAGAAAATAGAATTCCTAATTAACACCATCTTAGGAAAAGGATGAAAAAGTCATTAATGAACCTCCCAAGAAATAAATCCTCAGGGTTGTATAGGTTAAAAAGTGAACTCTGCTACATATTTAAAGAAAAATTAACTACAATATTATGTCAACTTCTTGGAAAAAGAGACAAATAAGGGGTCCAATTAAATTCTTCCTATGACACAAATATGGTACTCAAACCTAAACATGGATAAACAAAAACAGAGCAAAAAAAATACAGAACAATTTTCCTAATGAATATCAATGCAAAAAATTTGAACAAAAAGATAGTAAGGACACTATAGCAATATATCACAAATATTATCCAATATGACCAATTTGGACTTATGCCAGGAATGCAGAATTGGATCAAAATTGGGGCAACTATCAACATAGTTAATTATATCAATAACAAAAGTCAGCAGAAATCATATGATTATCTCAATAGATGCTGAAAAAGCTTTTGACAAAATGCACCACCCATTCCTATTAAAAACATTAAATGGCATAGGAAAAAATGGAGCTTACCTAAAAATGAAAAGTAATATTTACCTAAACCATCAACAAACATTATATATATTGGGGAAAAGATAGAAGCCCTCCCATTAAGCTCAGAGGATGCCCATTATCAATACTGCTATACAATACAATGCTAGAAATGTTAACTATAGCAATTGAAGAAGAAAATAAAATAAAAGGAATTAGAATAACCAATGAGGAGGCAAAATGGCAGTCCTTGCAGATGATGATGGTATACTTAGGGAATCCTAGAGAATGAACTAAAAAATTATTTGAAATACTAAAAAACATTAGCAAAGTTTCAGACTTACAAAGCCCAGAAGAAAGAGATAGAAAGTGGGGAGCGGAACCAAGATGGCAGAGTAGAAATAGGACTTCCATGTGGCTCCCACATCCACCTCTTCCAATACATTTAAAAAATGACTAAACAAACTTTAGAACTATAGAACCCACAAAGTGACAGAGAGAAACTAACCTCCCACTGAAGACAGCCCAGCAGCCTGGCAGGAAGGGTTCATCACAGCACTATGGGAGCAGATCCCAGCCCCGCGAGAGGCCATGGTTTTAACCTCAGGGTGTCCATGTCCAGCCCTGTCTGGAAGGACATTAGGAGAGTGGATAACCAGGAGTTGTGGGGGTTGCCAGAATTATCAACCCATAAATGCCAAAGACAAAGTGAGAGGTCAGTGGACTTTGGGAACAGAGGGTCTGGCAGTGCTGTCTGGCCTCTGCCCCCAGAGGAAGAAGTGGCAGAGGCACCATGGCTGTTCAGCCGCCACCACATGGCTGCTTCAGAGCTCCTGGCCTGCAGATTGTAAGGGGACCAAGCAACCATTTTGAGGGGTAATCACTCTTGCTTTAACCTGCTTGAATCTAGATTGCAGTCTAGGGTGGAGGTTCTGGAATGCATGACCAGTGTGTCAAAGTATGTGGAGGCTTCAGAGAGAGTAGCCAACTAGTAGCTCTGGCAGCCGAAAAAACTCCAGTGATTTGGAACAAAGCTCCCCCTCCCTGAAAGCAGAGTTCTAGTGTGGCAAAAAGTTTAAAAGTCAAGTAATTGAGTGTCAAAATGAGCAAGCAAAGGAAGCAAAGCAAGCCTAGCAATCTGAATTTAGACTCCTATTTTGGTGACAAAAAGGATGAAAGCATGGAATAGAAGGAAGACAATGAAGTCAGAACTCTTGCACCAAAAGCATCCAAGAAAAATATGAACTGATTACAGATGACAGAGGAGCTTAAGGAGGATTTTGAAAACCAAGTAAGAGGAGTGGAGGAAAATTGGGAAGAGAAATGAGAATGATGCAAGAAAGTCATGAAAAGAGAGTCAACAGCCTGACTGAAGGAAATAACACCTTACAAAATAGACTAAGTGAAATGGCAAAAGAGGCTCAAAAAGCCAATGAGAAGAGTGACTTAAAAAGCCAAATTTTCCAGATGGTAAAAGAATCTGAAAAGCTCACTGAAAAAAATGATTCCTTCAGAATTAGATTGGAGCAAATGGAAGCTACTGACTTTATGAGAAATCAAAATGCAATTGAACAGATCCAAACAAATGAAATAATAGAACGCAATATGAAATATCTCATTGGAAAAAACCACTGACCTGGAAAATAGATCCAGGAGAGACAATTTAAAAATTATAGGAGTAGCTGAAAGCCATGATCAAGAAAACATCTTTCAAGAAAATCTCAATGAAAAGTGCCCTGATGTTTTAGAACCAGAGGGCAAAATAGAGTTTGAAAGAATCTAATGATCACCTCCTGAAAAAGGTCCCAAAAAGAAAATTCCTAGGAATATTACAGCCAGGTTCCAGATTTCCCAGATCAAGGAGAAAATATATTACAAGCATACAGGAAGAAACAATTTGAATATTGTGGAAACACAAGCAGGATAACACAGAATTTGGCAGCTTGATCAAAGGGCTTGGAATATGATATTCCAGAGGTCAAAAGAACTAGGATTAAAACCAAGAATCACCTACCCAGCAAAACTGAGAATCATGTTTTAGGGGAAAATATGGTCATTCAAAGGAACAGAGGACTTTCAAGCATTCTTGATGAAAAAAAAAAAACAGAGCTGAATAGCAAATTTGACATTCAGATACAAGAAGTAAGAGAAGCATGAGAAGGTAAACAGGGAAAAGAAATCATAAAAAACTTACCAAAGCTGAACTATTTACATTACTATATGGAAAAGCAATAAATAAAACTTATGAAACTTTTCTCAGTATGAGAATAGTTGAAGGGAATATAAATGTGTGTGTATACATATATGTGTACATACACACATCTATATAGGAGGGCATATGGGCATATGAATACATATGTGAGTGTGTGTGTATATATGTGTACAGGTATACATAGAAAGAGGGTACAGGATCAATTGAAGAGAAAGGGAAGACAATTAAAATGTATAATTGGGAGGTGATAAAGGATTATAATGAGAAGAGATGGGGTGAGAAATAATGGGGTAAATTATCTCATATAGAAGAGACAAAGGAAAACTGTTACAATGTAGGGGAAGAATAGGAAGGTAAAAGGGAATGAGTCATACTTACTCTCATTGAATCTGGCTTAGGGAGGGAATGAAATAAAAACTAAATAAGGTATCTCACTGTATAGGAGAGTAGGGTGGATGGAGATAAGAGGGGGGATAAGGGAGAGGAGAGCAAGTTGGGGGGGAGGGAAGTTGGAAGCACCCACTTTTGAAAAAGGACAGGGTCAAAGTAGAGAACAGAACAAGTGGGGGAGCAGGATAGGATGGAGGGAAATATAGTCAGTCTTCCACAATATATCCCCTATGGAAATGTTTTGCATAGCTACACATGTACAACCTATATTGAACTGCTTATCTTTCCAGTAAGGGTGGGTGACATGGGAGGAAGGGAAAGAATCTGGAATTCAAAGTTTTAAAATCAAATTTTTAAATATATATATATGTAAATATATATTAAATATCTATAATTAAATAAATTGTATTATTAAACAAAATAAATTATACTATAAATTCTTATATATAATATAAATTATTTATTGTATTATATATTATAAATTATATTCTTAAATAAAATATACCAATTATATATGATAAAATCAAATATAGGTGTATATATGTAAATATATATATATGTTTATATGTATATTGTTCTTTACCTGTGACTGAGGAATAAGGTATACAGGAACTGGGGCATAGAGAACCATCTTGCCCTATGGGAAAGTCAGAGTGGGAATGGGGGAGGATATAGGAGAGAGCAGATTGAGGGAGGGGCTATACAAGGATCACTGTTTTGGGAAGGTGGGTGGTCAAGAGGTGGGGAGAAAATTTGTAACTCAAAATCTTGTGGAATTCAATGATGTAAACTAAAAATAAACATAAAATTAAAAAAAAATAGAAACAGAAATTCTATTTAAAATCACTAAATTATATAAAATACTTGGAAGTCCACCCACCCATCCAAACTCGGGAATTATATGAACATGCTTTAAAAAAAACACTTTTCACACAAATAAAGTCAGATTTAAACACCTGGAAAAATATAAATTTCTTGTATGTAGGCTGAACTAATATAAATGACAAATCTGCCCAAGTTAATGTACTTATTCAGTGTCATACCAATCAAAATACTAAAAAAAAATGTTTTATAGAGCTAGAAAAAATATTTGCCTAGAACTAAAGGTCAAGAATATAAAGGGAACTAATAAAACAAAGAAAGGAGTGTAGCTGGGAAATATAAGATCTCAAAAAATATTATAAAGGAGTAGTTATCAAAACTATTTGGTACTGGCTAAGGATCTGAGTTGTGGGTCAGTTGAATAAATTAGGTACACAAGACACAGTACTAAATGACTATAGTAACCTAATGTCTGATAAATCCAAATACCCTAGCCTCTAGAATAAAAACTCACCATTTGTCCAAAACTGCTGGGAAAACTGCAAAACAATACTGCACAAACTAGGTATAGACCAATATATCATACCATATAACAAGAAAAGTTCTAAATTGATAATTGATTTAGACCTAAAGGGTGACATTATAAGCAAATTAGAAGATCAAGGAACAGTCTACTTGTCAGATTTGGAGAGAATGGAAGAATTCATAACCAAAACAAGAGATAGAGAGCATTATAAAATATGAAACAGGTAATTTTGATTATGTTAAATATAAAAACAACTTTTGTACAAATAAAACCAAGGAAGTCAAGATTAGAAGGAAAACAGAAAGATGAGAAACAATATTTATATCAAGTGTCTCAGATAAAAGCCCTCATTTCTCAAATATATAGAGAACTAACTCAAATTCATGAGGATACTAACCATTCCCTAACTGACAAAATTGGTCAAAGGATGTGAACAGGCAGTTTTCAGATAAAGGTTTGGATTACAGGAAAACAAATTAAAAGAACTGAGGTACCACCTCCCATCTATCAGATTGGGTAATGTGACAAAAAAAGTAAAATGATAAATATTGGAGAGGATTTGAGTAAACTGGGACACTAATGCACAGTTAGTGGATTTGTGAACTGATTCAACCATTAAGGAAAGTAATTTAGAACTATACCCAAAGGTCAACCAAACTGTGTATACCCTTTGATACAGCAATACTACTTCTAGATCTGTATTCCAATGAGATCATAAAATAGTGAAAAGTACCTATATGTGCAAAAATATTTATACTAGCCCTTTTTGTGGTGTCAAAATTTTGGAAATTGAGAAGATGCCCATCAATTGGGGCATGGTTGAACAAGCTGTGGTATATGAATGCAATGGAATGCTACTGTGTAATAAGGAATGATGAACAGGAACATTTAAGAAAAAAAATACCTAGAAAATCTTGGACAAACTGATGAAAAGAAAAATGCACAGAACCAGGAAAACAATGTATACAGTATCAGCAAAACTGTGGGATGATCAACTATGCGTGAATCAGCTCTTCTCAGCAACACAATGACCCAAGAGAAGGACAAAAGACTCAGGAAACAAAATGCTATCCACATCCACGTAAAGAACTGATGAACTCTGAATGCAGATCAAAACACACTTTTTTCACTTCATTCTTTTTTTCTTTTTTCACAAAAATAATTAATATGGAAATATGTTTTACATGATAGCACATATATAACATATCAAATTCCCTACCATTTTAGGAAGAAGGGGAAATGGAGATAAGGAGAGAGAAAAATCTGAAACTGGAAATCTTGTAAAGATGAATGCTAAAAACTGTCAACCTGTAATTGAGGAAAAAAAGAAAATACTATTTTAAATAAGTAATCAGAGATCCCTGACAATGAAAGGAAACTGAAGAGATATCTATCACACAAAAGTGATATCTATCACTTTTCTATTTCCATCATGACCACCCATATTTTGAGGAACACTGGGTACCAAATTTTTAGTTGATTTAATAATTTAAAACCTAGTGGATGCCTGACTTTAATGTAAGGTCTTTTTGTAAAGATGCCTGATTTTAATTTAAGGTCTGTTTTGTTTTCATTTTTTATTCATATTTGTTTTCAGGTAACTAACAGGCAAGGTATAGCCACAAGATTTATTCTAAGCTTAAGGTTAACAGAATAGTGTCAGCTCCCAATCTTAGAGGCTTCTTGCATTGTCAGGTGAGACAAATGCAGGTTAATGTAAATACTTGACTTATTTTGATACCTCTGTATAAAGAGCTATTTGTCTTACATGCCTACATAAATTTTTTCTCTTTTTTATTTTTAACTCCCATTAATCAGGTTCTAAATTTAGACTCCTTTGTACTCTGCCTAGTATAATAACCTTTCATAGATACATTTTTAAACAAAATATGATAGTAGCTAAAATAAAAAATATAATTCAATTTTATTCAACAATTATTAAGCACATATACTAAATGCTCAGAGAGAAATAAAGTTTACTTAATGCAACAGTCCCTAATGTTCATGGAATGTATAAATAAGTCAGGTGGAATAAGATGAGACAATAAATTTTTACAATATAATCTACTAGATCCTAAATACATTAGAAAGGAAAAAAAAGTATTGTGTAACCTTGAAGGATATAGAAGGAATCAGTGATTACCAATACTGTGGATGAGAGCAGGCTTAATGGATTAACTTTGAGTTGTTTCATAAAGTAAGTAAAGATTCGATAAACAATCATGCACACTAGACAGGGGAGTAAAAGGGAAGGCATTATAAACATAAGAGATGTTCTTAAGTAAAGAAATGGAGTCAGAAACCACAGGATGCTTTCTTTCAGTTGTGTTAAGTTTTCTGGTTTAGGCAGAATGCAGAGTGCTTGAAAGAAATATGTTCATAAAGTTGAAGGGATAGGGTGGCTTCAGGTTACTAAGGAATTTAAAAGCTAAGCAAAGGAACTGAAACTTCAATTTGTAGGTAATGGAAATGTACTCAAGAGTTTTGAGCCAAAGAATGTGGCTAGAACAATTTTTAAAAAATTATTATGTTCATAGTCATAAGAAGGATGGGTGGAAGGAGGAAGCGTGAAAATTGGAGTAGTTAGTGAGCCACTGAAGTAGTTCAATTGGTGGTAAAGGATGATTTGAGTGATGTTAGATTGAATAGAGATGGAGAAATAGAAAAAAAAATGTTCAAATAAAAGTGAATAGGTTAACCAATTGATTTAGGAGGAAGAAAAAAAAGAAAAGGCTCAAAGATAACATATATTACTCAAATTTAAATTTTCTTCAAAAGAAATTTTACATAGAATGACCAAATTAAATTTATTTTCTGTGTGGGTAGCTGGAAACAGTCTTTAATTCATAGGATCTCTCTCCCAGGTTCATTTCCCTAATGAATATTGATGCAAGAATTTTAAATAAAATAATAGCAAAATACACAAAAATAATGTATGAACACAAGGATTGGTTAAATATTAGGAAAACTATCAATACAGTTGACTATATTAATAACAAAACCAAAAGAAATCATTATATCAAAAGATGCAGAAAAAAAACTTTTGACAAAATACAATACCCATATCTACAAAAATACAAAAGAATAGAAGAATAAATGGAACTGTTCTTAAAATGATAAATAGTACCTACCTAAAAACAAACTCTATTTATATTGGGCATAAGCTAGAAATCTTCCCAATTAGATAAGGGGTGAAGGAAGAATGTCTATTATCACCACTACTAATCAATACCATAATAGAAATTCTAGCTATAGCAATATGAGAAGAAAGAAATTGAAGGAATTAGAATGGATAATAAGGAAATAAAACTGTCTCTTTTTTGCAGATGATACAGTGGTATACTTGGACAATCTTAGAGATTCAACTGAAAAATTAGTTGAAACAACTTTAACAATGTAGCAGGATATAAAACAAACCCACAGTAATCATCAATAATTCTATATATTACCAACAAATCCCTACAAAAAGAGATTGTAAGAGAGATTTCATTTTAAATAACTTAAGACAATATAAAATAAAATATAAAATAAATTACCTGTGTAATGTTAATGGGATTTGAATATTTTCCATGGACTTTGAACTCGATAATGTAGCAGGAAGGGGTGGGGCAGGAAGGAGCCAAGTAGGAGCCAAACTGGAGCCAGTGTGGTAGCTGGAAGCAGCAGTGGTGGCGCAAACTTTTTTTTTTGAGCCACCCAGAAGTTCTGCTAAGGACTACTACTAAGGACTTTTAAGACAGGAATTGAGGCCTCCAGAGCTGTTGGGAGTGAGCTATTTGGAGGCTGAGCAGTCACCATGAATATGGAGAGGAGGATCTTTGCCTGAGGTAGCCTGTTTTATTTTGAAGGATTAAAAATATGGGTGTTCACTGCATTGACTATGTGTGCAAATCTGTGGCTACTATGATGCCTTTGACTTTCTGGTTTGGGGACTCAGTTTTCTGGTATTTGAATAAATGTTCTTGCCATGTCACCCATGTAGAGAGCCTGTTACATTTTGTGATTAATAACCATATCAACATATTTATTGTTACCACAGGCCTTGTGGATAATGCATTGTTGATACAACATGCCAAGACAAACTCAAAATTTGTATGCATATAATTATAAAAGCACTTAATACAAATAAAGTCAGATTTAAATAATTAGAAAAATATTAATGGCTCACAAGTAGGCTGAGCCAATATGATAAAATTGTAATTCTACCTAAGCTAATTTATTCATTGCCATTCCAATTAAGCTACCAAAAATTGTTGTTATTGAACTAGAAAGTATAATAAAATTCATTTGAAAGTTTAAGAATATCAAAATAATTAATAAAAAAATGTAAAGGAAGAACATCTTGAAGAATCAGATTTTAAAATATATTACAAAATATCAAATAAAAACTATCTGGTACTGGCTAAGAAATAGAATGTGCATCAATGGAATAGATTAAGTATACAATAAATAGTGGTACATGAATGAAATAATTTCAAGTTCCATAAAAGGAATGATCTAAGCATTTGAAATAAGAACTCAAGGGGCAGAGCCAAGATGGCTGAGTAAAAGCAGGAACTTGCTTGAGCTCCTTCTCTGACAATGACCAATACCTGTAAAAAATGACTTGAAAGAAATTTTAGTGCTACAGAACTCACAAAGTGACAGAGAAAAACAAATCTCCCACTGAAGACAGCCTGCCAGGTCGACAGGAATGTTCTATTACACTGGGCTGGGAATAGAGTGCAATCCAGAGTGAGCCACGCCAACCCTGATACATTGCACAAACCAACAGGAGCAGACTTCAGGGGACTAATTCACTGGCAAAGGTGCAATTTCCAGACTTCTCAACCCATAAACACCAAAGAGAAAGTAAAAGGTCAGAAGGGAACTCTGTTGGAACTGGGTAAGAGAGGAGTGTGATCCAGCCTGTGTCCCCGGGGTGGAAAAGGTGGCAGTGGCAGTTGCAGCTGCTGCCTCATGGCTGCCTCCTGAGTTCCAGGCTTATGGATCATGAGGGGACCAAGCAACTGTTTAATGAGTAATTGCTCTTGCTTTGATCTGCTTGGATCTGAGTCATAGTCTTGGGTGGTGGTCCTGGGCTGTGGAGGGCTAGTGTGGCAGAACTTGTTGAGACTGTGGAGAGACAGTCATAATCACAGTTCTAAGGGAGGTGCCTAGAAAAGGCTCTGACAACAGCTGCACAAAACCCCAGAAATTTGGGACACAGCATTATCCACTTTGAAAAGAGAGTTCTACTGTGGCAAAGAGCTCAAAAGTCAAGTAATTGACTGGCAAGATGAGCAAACAGAGGAAGCATAATCAAATTGTAGAATCATTTTTGGAGACAATGATGATCAAAACGTAGAACCAGAAGAAGAGATAAAAGTCAGAACACCTGCATCAAAACCTCCAAGAAAAATATGAATTGGTCACAGCCATGGAGGAGCTCAAGAAGGATTTTGAAAATCAAGAGAAGTAGAGGAAAACTTGGGAAGAAAAATGAGAATGATGCAAGAAAATCATGAAAAACAAGTCAATAGCCTGACTGAACAAAATAGAGCCTTTAAAAAGAGAATAACTCAAATGGCAAAAGAGGTCCAAAAAGTCATTGAGGAGAAGAATGACTTAAAAAGCAGAATTGACCAAATGGAAAAGGAATTCCAACACCTCACTTAAGAAATAATTCTGTGTGGGCAGACACAGCTGGGGCAAGCTTGGGTAAACTAATTCACCAACTGCAGGGGTGATTCCCAGGTGTTATCACCACAGTACTCGGGATCTATCCAAGCTTGGTAAGGGACAAACACATGATCTGCAGCAGTAACAGTAGCTACTCCTAGGGCTATCAGCCCACAGGCTGGAAGTTTAAAAATCACCTACTTGGACTTCCAGAGACCAAGATGGCTGAGTAAACCCCAGCTGTTCTAATCCTCCCTCTGACCCAAAAAACTCAGAGAATATTGCCCCATAGTAAAATCCTAAAATAGCAGAACCAAGTCAAGACATGGGAGTCCTAGAGGAGGGGTATGGCTAAGACTTTGTCTCAAAATGAGAAAAAAAACAGATTGCAAAGACAAAGACTTTAGAATGCTATTATTGTGAGCTAGAAGAAGCAAATTTAGAAGGAGACAACACTGACTCTACACCCATAGCTAAAGCCTCAAAAGGGAATATGAACTGGTCTCAAGCCCAGAAAGCATTCTTGGAAGAGCTCAATGGTGGTTTTAAAAACCAAATTAAGAGAGGCAGAAGATAAATTGACCAATTCTTTTAAACTTACAATTTCAAAAATAGAAAGAAAAAAACATTTCACTGAAGAAAAGAGCTCCTTAAAAAGTAAAATGTGTGAAATGGAAAAAGAGTTTCAAAATCTAACTGGAGAAAATAAATCCCTAAAAATGAAATCTGAACATATGGAATAGAAGCTTCAAAAATTAACTGAGGAAAATGATTCACTAAAAAATTAGAATCAGTCAAATTGAAGCAAATGACTCTATGAGGCATCAAAAATCAGCCAAAACAAACACCCTCAAGAATGAAAAATTAGAAAAAAAAAGATGTAAAATATCTCAAAGGAAAAATAATTGACCTGGAGAACAGATTCATAAAAGATAACCTAAGAAATACTGTTCTACTGGAAAGTCATCGTAAAAAAGGGAGCCTGGACAAAATCTTCCAAGATATAATCAAAGAAAACTGCCCTGAGGTCCTAGAACCAGAAGGAAAATATTTATCTAAAGAATCCACTGGATACTTCCTTAAAGAGATCCCAAATTGAAAACTCTGAGAAATGTTGTACCCAAATTCCAGAACTATCAGGTAAAGGAGAAAATACTGCAAGCAGCCATAAAGAAACAATTAAAATATCATGGGACTACAGTCAGGATCACATAGGACCTAGCAGTTTCTACACCAATAGGTCAGAGGAACTGGAATATGATATTTCATAAGGCAAAAGAGCTAGGATTACAACCAAGGATCAACTATCGAGCAAAAATGAGCAAAATATTTCAGGCACAGAGATGGTCATTCAATGAAATTAGGGACTTCCAGACCTTCCTGATGGAAAAGCCAGAGCTCAATGGAAAAATCAATCTACAAATACAAGACTCAAGAGATATAGAAAGGTAAACAGTGAAATCACACACACACACACACACACACATGCATACACATAACTTGTTATTCAATAAGAGCAAACTGTTTAAATTCCTATATGGGAAGCTGATATCTGTAAATTTTGAGAACTGTGTACTTATCATGACATTTAAAAGAGATATAGAAAAATAGAGGATATGTGAATAAATTAACTAAAGTGATGATTAAAAAAAACCTTTTTAAATGGTGCAAAGGGACTGTAATGGTAGAAGAGGAAAGGAGGAAGCAGAAAAGGGTAAAATTATGCAACACAAAGAGGCCTAAAAACATACTATGATAGAGGGAAAGAAGGGAGGTAATAACATAATCAGTTCAGTATTGGACTCTCTTGTGAAGGGACATAAAACTTATCATAATAGAGGGAAAGAAGGGATGGAGAGGAGCACTGTATGAAATTTGTTCTCATCAATCTTGGTTCAAGGAGGAAATATACTACATTAGGAATAGAAATCTATTGTACCCTACAGGCATTAGGAGGAGAAGGGGTAAGAAAAGGGGGAGAAAGGTTAGAAGGGAAGGAAGAAGTAGTAAAGGGGAAGGGTAGAAAAATGGAGGGGGGGTTGATTGGGAGGGTATACTGAGGGAGGCAGTGGTCAAAAGGAAAAGTTTTAAGGAGGGGAAGGGAGAAGGGAGAAATAAAAGCATAAATAGGGGGAATATGATTAAGGAAAAGACACAGATAGTAACTGTAACTGTAAATGTGAATGGGACAAAATCTCCCATAAAACAGAGGCAGACAGCAAAATAGAATAAAATACCATAAAATAGATTAAAAACCATAATCCTACACTATGCTCTTCACAAGAAACAGATCTGAAAGAGGGGGATACACACAAGGTAAAGGCAAAAGGTTGGAGTAAAATATATTATGCTACAGCTAAAGTAAAAAAAAAGCAAGGGTAGCAATCCTTATCTCAAATAAAGCAAAAAGAAAAATAGATCTAATTAAAACAAATAAAGAAGGAAACTATATCCTGCTAAGAGGTACCATTGAAAATGAAGCAATATCATTACTAAACACACATGCATCAAGAAGTATAGAATACAAATTCCTAGAGAAGTTAAGGGAGTTAGAGGAAGAAATAGATAGCAAAACTATAAACTAATAAAAATTAAGTGCAATAAAGAGTCATGGAAGGATAGTCAAGACTAACAACTAATTGAAAATTAAATAATTTAATCTTCAAGAATGAGTGGATCAAACAAGAATCTATAGAAACAAGTAAAGCCATTCAAAAGAATGACAACAGTGAGGCATACCAAACCTTGTGGGTTTTGGGCAAAAGTAGTTCTTAGGGGAATTTTATATCTCTGAATGCATAGATGAATAAAATAGAGAAAATGGAGATCAATAAATTGGGCATACAAATGAAAAGCTAGAAAAAGAACAAATTGAAAATCCCCAATTAAATACTAAATTGGAAATACTAAGAACCAAAGGAGAGATTAATAAAAATTGAAATGAAGAAAACTATTGAATTAATGAATAAAACTAAGATCTGGTTTTATGACAAAAAACAATGAAATTGATAGACAGTTAGTTAATATGATTTAAAAAAAGAAAGAAGAAAGCCAAATCACAAGTACCAAAAACAAAAAGGGTGACTCTACCTCCAATGACGAGGAAATTAAAACAAACATTAGGAATTATTTTACCCAATTGTATGTCCATAAAATTGACAATCTTAGTGAAATGGAGGGATATTTACAAAAATATAAATTGCCCAGATTAACTGAAGAGGAAGTAAAATTCTTAAATACCCCCATCTCAGGAAAACAAATTGAACAAGCCATCAATGAACTCCCTAGGAAAAAATCCTCAGGGCCAGATGGATTTATTAGTGAATTCCATCAAACATTTAAAGAACAATTGATTCCAATATTCTACAAACTATTTGGGAAAATTGGAGGAGTCCTACCAAATTCTTTTTACGATACAAATATGTTACTGATACCTAAATTGGGAAGAGAAAAAATGGAGGAAGAAATTTATAGATCAATTTCCCTTATGAATATAGATGCAAAAATTTTAAATAAAATATATGCAAAAAGACTATAGCAACTTACCATGAGAATAATTCACTTTGATGAGATAGGATTTATTCCAGGAGTGCAAAGATGTTTCAATATAAGAAAATTGTCAGTATAATCGATCACATCAACAACAAAACTAGTAGAAACCCTATGATTATCTCAATAGATGCAGAAAAGTCTTTTGACAAAATACAACATCCATTCCTAGTAAAAACACTAGAAAGTCTAGGAATACATAGAGTCTTCTTAAAATATGAAGTAGCATCTATCTCAAACCATCAGCAAGTATTATATGTTATAAAGGTAAACTAGAAGCATTTCCAATAAGATCATGTGTGAAACAAGGAGTTTCACTATCACCTCTTCTTCAATTTGGTTCTTAAAATGTTAGCAGTAGCAATAAGAAAATAAAAAGAAATTAAAGGAATCAGAATAAGCAAAGAGATTAAACTATCACTGTTTGCGGAGGATATGATGATATACTTAGAGAATCCTAGAGAATCAAGTAAAAATCTACTTGAGATAATAAATTTAGCAAAGTTGCAGGATATAAAATAAATCCACATAAATCCTTGGTATTTCTAATGAAGTCAAAAAACAAGAAACAAAAAGAGAAATTCCATTAAAAGTTACTGTAGATATTATAAAATATTTGGGAATCTATCTGTCAAAACAAACCCAGGACCTATATGAACACAATTACAAAAAAACTTTCACACAAATAAAGTCAGATCTAAAAAAATTTGAAAAACATCAGTTGCTCATGGCTAGGTGAAGGGGCAAGTTAAGTCACTCTGTGAGGAATAATATTATACAAACCAAGGCCCCAACTCAATATGACCTTTCTATTACCCTGAGCTGTTTGGGCACAGAGGATCCTGAGAACTTGAGGGCTGCTTCTCTCCTGGGACCCTGGCCATGTCCTTGCGAAGAGATATGATAACTGCCCAACTCCTGGAATTAGCCATTCTGAGGAAACATCATTCTTGGTGGTGGGGGGGGGGGGGAACTTGGAGGGACTGGCCTCCATCCCAGGCCTCACACAAGATACAATGCTTGCTAAAAACACTTGGTAGTATGCCTTCTTTGTTCTCAGCACTACTTAAACTGTAAGAATCAGACCCCAAATTGGAATCTCACCCATGGAGGAGATGTCCTTCCTGGGACCCTCCCAAATGGTACCCAGATGCCGGTACTGAGGATTCCCCAGCTTGTGTGGTCAGGTGGTGGTGCTTCCCTGAATTAGTGATGATGCTAAATGTGTGTGTGTATATATATGTAAATCATAGGTAAATCATAGTTACTCTTATCTTACTATCCCTAAGCCTTTTACCTTGTCATTGCTGGTTTCCTTCCCAATCACCTATATTCTAAATAAACTACATTGGATCTTTTGAAGTACCATTAGGTTCCATTGACATGAAACCTAAACTTCCTTAATCAGATATTAGGTTGAGCTAATATAATAAAAATGACAATTTTACTTAAATATGTTTACATATTCAGTGCCATATTAAATCAATCTACCAAAAATTTTTTTATAGAGCTAGAAAAAAAAAGTAATAAAATTCACCTGTAAGAACAAAAAGTCTAGAATATCCAGGGAATTAATTAAAAGAAAGGCTAGGGAAGGTGACCTAACCATACCCGATTTTAATCTATATTTTAAAGACGCAGTCATCAGAACTTCTTGGTATTGGCTGAGAAATAGAGCAGTGGATAAGTGGAATAGATTAGGTACATGAGACAGAGCATTCAATGACTATAGTAAACAACAGTTTGATAGACCCAAAGACCCCAGCTTCTATGATAAGAACTCACCATTTGACAAAAACCGCTGGGAAAACTGGAGAATAGTATGGCAAAAACTGGGCATAGACCAATGTCTCATAATATATAGCAAAAAAAAAACATTTGAAATGGGTACATGATCTAGGTATAAAGGCTGATACTATAAGAAATCTGGGAAAGCAAGGAACAATTTGCTTGTCTGATTTATGGTCAAGGGAAGATTTTTTTTTTTTACCAAACAAGAGTTAGAGACCATTGCAAAATGCAAAATGGACAATTTTGATTACATTAAATTGAAAATTTTTTTACAAATAAAGTCAATGTAACCACGATTAGCAGGGAAGTGGAAAATTGGGAAAGAATTTTTACAACTACTGCCTCTGATAAAAGCCTCATCTCTAAAATATACAAAGAACTGCATCAAACGTATAAGAATACAAGTTATTCCCCAACTGATAAATTGTCACAGGATATGAACAGGCAGTTTTCAGAGGAAGAAATTAAGGATATCTATAAGCATATAAAAATGTTCTAAATCACTATTGATTAAACAGATGCAAATCAAAACAACTCTGAGGTACCACATCTCTCTGGTCAGATTGGATTAGGTGACAAAACAGGGAAATGATAAATGCTGGAGAGGATGTGGAAAAATTGGATCACTAATGCATGGTTGGTAGAGTTGTGAATGGATCCAGCCATTCTTGAAAGCAATCTGGAATCATGGCCAAAGGGCTTTAAAAAAGGGCATACCCTTTAACCCAGCAATAACACTTCTAGGGCCATATCCCAAATAGATCATAGAAGTGAGAAAAGGACTCATATATACAAAAATAATTATAACAGCTCTTTTTGTGGTGGCAAAGAATTGGAAATTCCCCATTAATTGGGGAATGGCTAAACAAGTTGTGATATATGAATGTATTGTATATGAATGAATTGTTCTATAAGAAATGAGGAGCAGATGGACTTCATAATAACCTCTAGAAACTTACACACACTGATGGTGACTGAGGAGAGCAGAACCAGGAGAACTTTGTACACAATTACAGACACATTATATGTGTGATGACTAACTTTGATAGAGTGGGCTCCTCTCAGCAATGCAAGGTTAGAAAACAACTACAAAAGACTCATGATGGAAAAGGATATCTGTTGGGGTTGTGGTTGGGGTTTGTTGAGGGTCACGGAGAGTCTAAGGATGGTAGGGATGGTCGAGGAACCCTCTCACCTGTTGTCTCTATGGCCCTAACATCTGGTTCGGCTCTCTAAACTTTGTCCTGCCCAATTTCCTGTTAATCTGCACACCTATTGGCCTATAGGTCACATACAGGTAAAGCATGGAAGCAGTACAGACTCCTACATCAGCATATAGGATCTTAGGAGGTATAAAAGAGCTTGATTTATGCAGAATAAACAGAGCCTTTCACCATTTCTGTCTCCTGCCTCTTCACTGCGTTGGAGATATAGGGTGGCCTGAGCAGGCAGCAATAGATATCCTCATCCAGAGAAAGAACTAGAGTCTGAATGCAGTTTGAAACAGACTACTTTCTCTCTCTTGTATTTTGGTTTGTTTTGTCTCTTCTTTTTCATTGTTTACTCCCTTGGTTATAATCCTTCTTTACAGTTTGACTAATGTTTAATATGAAGGTATTTGTAGAAACAATATTTGATTGCATGCCACCACGGGGAGTGGGAAAGGGGAAAAATTTTGAAACTCAAGGGATGGTGGAACTGAGTTTTGTAAACTAAAAGTAAATAAATACATTTTTAAAAAAGACCAGAGCTGAAGAGATAATTTGACTTTCAAACAGAAGAATCAAGAGAAGCATGAAAAGGTAAAAACAGGAAAGGGAAATCAAAAGGAACTTCAAACTAAAATTGAACTGTTTACATTCCTACATGGAAAGACAATGTTTGTAACTCATGAAACTTTTCTCAGTATTACGATATTTGAAGAGAATATTATGTACACACACACACACACATATATATATATAAACACATGCACATACACATATATAAAACACACATATATACACATGTATGCATATATATGTGTGTGTATGTATACAGAGGACACAGGGTGAGCTGAATATGAAAGGATGATATCTAATAAATAAAATTAAGAGGTGAGAGAGGAATATATTGAGAGAAGGAGAAATGGAGAGATAGAATAGGGTAAATTATCTCACATAAAAGAGGCAAGAGAAAACTGTTACAATGGAGAAGGGCAGGGAGGTGAAAGTGAATGAGTCAGCCTTCCTGTCATTGGATTTGGCTTTAAAAGGGTATAGAATACAAACTCATTTGGCTATTTTACCATACAGCAAAGTAAGTTGAAAGGGGATAGGTGGAGGGGTGGGGCACAATAGAAGGGAGGTCAGATTGCGAGAGGGGCTAGTCAGAAGCAAACACTTTTGAAAAGGGATAAGGTCAAAGATGAAAATAGGATTAATAGGGGGCAAAATAGGATGGAAGGAAATAAAGTTAGTCTTTAATAGTATGACTGCTATGGAAATGGTTTGCATAACTACACATGCATAACCTATATTGAATTGTTTGTTCTCTCTTTGGGGGTGGGTGAGGAGGGAAGAAGGGAGAGAATCTGGAACTTAATGTTTTAAAAACAAATGTTAAAAAAAATCTGTTTTTACATGCAACCAGGAAGTGAGATACACAGGCAATGGTGTATAGAAATCCATCTTGCTCTAAAGAAAGCACAGGGGAAGGGAGTAAGGTGCAGGGGAGGTTAATGGGACAATAGAGAAGACAGACTGGGGCAATGGGTAATCAGTATGTTTGCCACCTTGGAATGGGGGGGTAGGGGAGAGGTGGGGAGAAAAATTGGAACTCAAAATCTCATGGAAATGAATGCTGAAAACTATATATAAAATGCCAGGTAGGAATGAGTTGCCATATCACACTGTTAATGCCCTCAAAAAAAAAAAAAAGAGAGATAGAGAGCTGGAGTAAGAAGTCACTGGAGGAACTAATGAGGAAAGCACAGAAAGTGTTTGTGAGAAGAAAGGAAGAAAAGCACAAACAAAAAACCAGAATTATAGTGGCTACCATGAGTGAGATGAAGAAGAAAAAGCCTTAACAAAGAGGATTGAAGTGTAAGGGGGGAAACTGGGGGCTGAGAAATAGAGTTTTGGAAAAAGAAGGGGCTGAGGACAGGCTTTTCACTCCATTGGGCAGGCTGGATGTTTCTGTTGTGGGAAACTGGGACATTTTAAGGAGTGTCCTGAACTGAAGAAGGAAGAAAGCATCATTCACCGGATGAATTTTGAGGAAGATTAGGGTAGTGAGAAGTTTTCTTATATTAGGTCCCATTTTGAACCCTTGGAAAACATTAAGGTGTAACCCAGGGAAGAGGATGTGAAAATATCCCATGTCACTGGTGTAGGCAGAAATCTAGAAGGGTCTCAGAAGGATATCCTTGGTAATTGGCTAGAAGTCAGATTAAAGTGGCATGTGATAACTTTGAATTTTGAGCCGTCCGATTCTAATTCTAAAATGAGTTTATCTTGTAAGAAGTCAACAGGGAGATTAGATTCATGTGCACTTTGTCAAGTGTTTGTTGTTTATGAAGTGTTGTGTTTGTGGTAAGAACTTTAAAATGCAACCAGAAAAAACTTCTAAGGAAATTATAAGGTCTGTAATTGGCAGGAGAGAACACTGAGAAAGAACTCTCATTTTAGACTTTCAGTGGGAGATTGACCCTCTTTTTTTCTTGGGGTCCCAACACTGGTCAAGTTGGGATTCCAGTTAGATGTAAGGAATGTAAATTTTAAAAAGCAGGGTGAGACTCTTCAGAGGTTGAGAGATGGAGTCAGTAAGCAAGCAGCTTTTAGAACTGATAAGAATCTGTACCCAGGCAGCCCAGAGAAAGCAAAGGCTGAGAGAAAAAAAGCTGAGAGTTTGAATTCAGGCTTAATTAGATCTCAGAACAAAAGTATGTACTTTTATGTTTAAATTAAATCAGTGTGTCTGATATCAGACAATGTGTTTAAAACTGCAAAAATAAGGGGTTTTCTGCCTTTCAATGTCATCATTTTAGGATTTCAGTGAATTGTTTAAAATGAATACTAACATAATAAAAGCTGTTTTGCAGAGAGTGCAGGAGAAATACAGCTCTCTTGATTTGTAAATGGCTAGGCATTAATTCCCTGCAGGTTCTAAAAAGTGCAGAGAAGCATGACAAAATTTGGGTGAGGATGATTTTTTTTAATTTGGAATATAAAGGAAAGTCGAGGTAATCTGATTCTGAAAGATTAGAAAAGAGAGGGGTCAGAGCCAAGACAGCAGAGTAAAAGCAGGATCTTTCTTGAGCTCTCCCCTAGACCCCTCCAAACACCTGTAAAAATGATTCTAAACAAATTCTAGAGCTGCAGGACCCACAAAATGACTGAGTGAAACACATCTCCAGCACAAGACAGCATGGAAGGTCAACAGGAAGGATCTATCACACCAAGCTGGGAGCAGAGCACAGACCAACGTGGGCAGTGTAGGCACAGACAGGGCCAGAGCAGATTGCAGGGGACAGAATCACTGGCAGCCATGGCAGTTTCCAGGCTTTTCAGTCCACAAATGCCAAAGAATGAATAGTTTGCTTCTGGAGCTTCCAGTACACAGACAATGTGGGGATCCAGAGGCTGATCAGAGGGGGGTTGCAGGTATCTCTCTGCTGTTGCTGAAGCAGGATTTTCTTACTTTGCCTGTGCTTGGATCTGCATAGTAGTCCTGGTTGGCAGTCCTGGGGTGAAGAGGAGCACTGGTGTGGTAGAGCTGGTGGCTACAGTGGAGAGGGAATTCTTCTCACAGTTCCAAGGCAGAAAAGAGTGCTTGTGGTAACTCACAGACCAGAGCACAGGACAGAAAAGGAGTAAACACCTCTCCTTTGATCATACCACCTTGAAAGAACTGAAAATTTATAGGACCCTAAAAGTATGTCTGAAAATAGCTGCAGAAAACCTCTGAAGTTTGGGGAAGGATACCCTACACACAGGAAGCAGAGTCCTACCTTGACAAAGGATTAGAAAGTCGACGACCTGTTAGCATGATCAAAATAAGAGCCAGATATCTTACAAAAAATTATTATGGAAAACTGCCCTGATATTCTAGAAACAAAGGGTAAAGAGAAATTGAAAGATTCCACCAATCTTCTCTTGAAAGAGATCTGAAAAGGAAAACTCCTAGGAATATTGTAGCCAAATTCCAGAGTTCCCAGGTCAAAGAGAAAATATTGCAAGCAGACAGAAAGAAATGATTTTAGTATTGTAGAAAAACAATCAGGGTAACACAAGATCTAGCAGTTTCTACATTAAGGGATTGAAGGGCTTGGAATATGACACTCCAGATGTCAAAAGAGCTAGGATTAAAACCAAAAATCACCTACCCAGAAAAACTCAATATAATTGTTTAGGGGGAAAATATAGATATTCAATGAAATAGAGGATTTTCGAGCATTACTGATGAAAAGACCAGAGCTGAACAGAAAATATGACTTTCAAATAGAAGAATAATGAGAAGCATGAAAATGGAAAAACAGGAAAGAGGAATCGTAACAAACTTTTAGATCATCAGAGCACAGGATGAGTTGAATGTGAAGGGATGATATCTAAAAATAAAATTAAGAGGTGAGAGAGGAATACATTTGGAGAAGGAGAAAGTGAGAGATAAAATGGGGTAACTTATCTCACATAAAAGAGGCAAGAAAAAGCTTTTACAACGGAGGGGAAGAGGCAGGAGGTAAGAAAGAATTAGTGAATTTTATTCTCAGTGGATTTGGCTTAAGGAGGGAATAACATACACACTCAATTGAGTATCTTACCCTACAGGAAAGTAAGGGGAAGGGGATGTGGGAGGTGATAGAAAGGAGGGCAGATTAGGGAAAGAGGTAGTTGGAAGCAAAACTTTTGAAAAGGGATTGGGTCAAAGGAGAGAATAGAATAAATGGGGGGTCAGTATAGGATCAAGGGAAATATTGTTAGTCTTTCAAAACATGACTACTATGGAAATGTTTTGTGTAACTATACATGTACAACTACATTGAATTGCTTGTCTTCTCATTTGGGGTGGGTGGGGAGGAAGACAGGAGAGAATTTGTATCTCCAAATCTTAAAAACAAAAGTAAACAATTGTTTTTACATGCAACTGGGAAATAAGATGTATGGGCAATGGTGTATAGAAATCTATCTTGCCCTATAATAAAGTGAGGAGGAAAGGGGTAGGAGTGGGGGAATGATAGAGGGGAGGGCAGACTGGGGAATGGGGTAATCAGAATGCATGGTATCTTGGAGTGGGGGGGAGAAGAGAGGGGAGAATTGGGGAGAATTGGAAATTCAGAATGTTGTGGAAATGAATTTTGAAGGCTAAAATCAATCAATCAATCAGGAAAAAGACAGTTTAAAAGATATTTCCCTTGAAAATATAAAATGAACCAAAAATGCATATCACATGCAATTTTAAATTTGAGTACAGAATTGGCTTATTCCAAAATTTCAATGTCCTTTTAACCTGTGGCCATTTCATGCAGCTAGATCCTAGAGCAATATTTATGGGTTTTATTCACATAATTCTAGCCTCAAAGGGTTATTTGTCTAAATTATTTGGAAAGACTACTATATGCAACTATGTAAGTGTGACCATCTTAAGTATATTTTATATTACTCTTCCCTTAGTTTATTTAGTAAAACTTCTTTATCAGTTAAAAAAAATATTAGAAAAGAGAAATAAAGGCTTGAGCAAAAACATGAAAGGTAAAGGAAAAAAAAAACCTTTGGAGGCAGATGTGACTGGGGAGCAGTAAGCCCATGTGCTCTCAGGCACTCTTCCCTCTATCCTGCTAATAGTTGCTCTGATCACCCTTGTGCCAGTTTCTGAGGACCATACAAAATCCTTGGTGGTAATCAATGTTTAGGTTAGGAGTCTAACAAATATGCAAACCATCTGGTCAGGACCTTAATCATTTAGCTCAGAACTCCTAGGAATATTGCTATTTAACTTAGAACTCTCAGGCCTAAGCAATCTCCCAGTTAATTGTTTTCTATACAGCTCAGTACTCCTGGAACTACTGATGTTTAGCTCAGAACTCAACATGGCCACAACCTTCTGGGTGCTCAAAATCATTCAGCTTCACAACACTTATTACTATAGTCATTTAGCTCAGAATCTCAAGACCATGCATCCTCCTGGTCAGTCACCTCCATATATGTCAGAACTCTTAGGTTTATTGCCATTTTGCTCCGAAACTCTTAAAACCATGCAACCTCCTGTACCATTTAGGTCAGAATTCTTAGATTGTTGCCATTTAGCTCAGAAGTATGCAATCTGCTGGTTAGTCACCTCTATGTAGCTCAAAACTCTAAAGACCAGGTAACCTACTGTGTAGTCTCCTCCATTTAGCTCAGAATTTTTGTAACTATTGTATTTTAGTTCAGAACTCCTAGAACCATGCAGCCTTCTGATCATTTACCATTACTCCATAGCCACCATCATTTAGCTTAGAAATCTGAGGACTCTGTGCATTCAGCTCAAAACTCTCATTTAGATAGTGACTTAGAATAACTGACATTTAGCTCAAGACTGTGCAACGGCTTTATTAGTCACCTTTTTTTTTTACCACAGAATTCTTAGGATTGCAATCATTTATTTCAAACTTCTCAGGATCATGCAACTTCTTGGGTGATCACCAACATTTAGCCTAAAACAGTTAAGACTACAACTATTTCACTCAGAACTCTCAGGATCATGCACCTTCCTTAAGTCAATCACCTCTCTTTAGTTCAGAACTCTTAGAATTGTTGCCATTTATCTCAGAAGCCTCCTGGTCAGTAAAATCTCCCTGTATTTTCCCATCCACAGATGACTGATTCCTATTCCCAAAGACACCTGGCCCCTTTGCTGTACCTATTTAGCATCATTACCACTCCATTCCCTGCCTCATTTCTATATAAATTTTAATTTCAAATCCATTAAACTGCAAGTTCCCCAAAGGAACTTTGCCCACTACTATTTTTTTTTTTTTGCTTTTTAGAGGTTAACCCAATTGGGGTTAAGAAACTTGCCCAAAGTCACACAGCTAGGTTTTTTTGTTTGTTTGTTTTTTTCTGTTAAGTGTCTCAGGCCGGATACAAACTCAGGTCCTCCTGAATCTAGGGCCAGTGCTCTACTCACTGAACCACCTAGCCACCCCTGCTCACTACTATTGACATAAAATAAACATTGCTATTTGACTGAAAGGTTTCTGTGTGTGAGTTCATTCCAGGCAACTCTACCTTGTGCTTTGTCATTCTCAGGGTGCCTAACACCACTTAACTGTCATGTACACTTTAGATAAAGTACCCCGTATGGGAAACATCCATCCTAATCCATCAGTTCCCCTCAGGAAGAGTCACAGTAGACTTGGGTTCCCATACCCATGGGACTAAGAATTCATATTAGTACTAGTGATGAATATAGGTAATGTGGTTTGCTCCATCCCCTGTAATTCCACAACACTCAAGACAACTCAAGAAAATATTCTACTTGCCTGGTTTCTCATCTTACCTCTATCTGGATTAAGGTAACCAATTTGGGTAACTCATTAAGTATGTCTTGGTCACTGCCCTCCATGTTAAGGTTATCTCTTCATTGCCATTATTATCTGTAAAGACATTTGTTACACTTTCTCCCACTAGGTAGGTTGCCCTCTGCTCACAATGGAGTTCTCCTATAACAATTTTGTTTAGTTCTCCACAACATATAGCTCTTTCCAATCAGAATATAGTTTTTATTTCTAGTTCTTTCCTCCTCTATGACATGGAAATAAGTGGATATTTAGGAGAGATAAAGGCATCACAGTCCAACTTACAAGATGCATTACAGGCAGCCAAAGAGGCCACATGAAGCATAAAGATACCTCCAGAAATTCAGGAGAGTCTGGACAAACAGGATTTGAGATTCTCTGAGCTTAACAAATCTTCAAAGAAACTGACAGACTGAACAACAGGATCCTTTCCTTTTGTTCATATTAATGTCATATTGACTATAGCTCCCTTCTTGATTGAACATTCAATGCTCCTGCTTATCCCTATAGAGGCCACATAATTAGAACCTGGGTCTGCCTTTGTGGTAAATGTACAGAAATTCTGATTAAAGTGAGTCTATGAATCCTATTAGATCCAAGAGTTATCTTTTATACAGAGTGAATAGGAAAGTTATGGACTAGAAAATAGGACCTGTGATGTAGACTACTATTAACATAACCCAGAACTAACAAAGCTCTCTCACCATACACAGACATCCCAACAAAACCATGCCTTGGAGACCAAGAAGGCATTTTAGAAGCATTCATGGTGTCAGACACCACAGAAATTTGATGAAAGTTACTAAAGACAGGAATGGCATGCAAATAACTACAGAACTCCCTGGTAATACCACAGAAGCAAATGTTGTTTTTAGTTTATTTGGAAATCAGGGCCAGATGGCTCATGTCTAGGTTTAAAATTCCTAAGCACCAGTACAGCCTTCAAGAGCAACAAATTACATTCACATTCCAGGTCTAGCTCAACCTGTCAGAAGTTTCTCACCACTAAACTCTTAAACCCTGAAATCTGGATTACACTGACAGCAATTTTTCCTCTTAAATATTTTGTCAGTCTCTGCTTTGAACTCTAATTCCATATTTAACACCAGCAGAAAATAACCATTCACTATCACATCATCCCTGTTTCTGCTCCAATCACCATTTGCAACAGAAATTCCCTTTACTTTTTTCCTCCTTTTTTTAGAGCCAGAAGGGTGGGGGAACGTGAGGGGGAAGGGTGTTCAGCCCTCATTATCAAAATAATTAATTAGCAAGACTCATGTCTTTGAAAAGTAGAACATAATTGATCACATGACTGAACATTTCTAGGGAGAAAAAAATGGGGGTAAGGGTGGGATACAAGTGAGCAGGTACCAAATCATAGACCAAGTTTGCACAACATATGGCCTTCAGGCAGCCTGAGAAAAATATAGGGTTGCCACTGTGATGCTCCTGTTTGTCACATGATCAACAAAGCATCATCAGTCTGTCTCTAGTCTCACCTATCTTCAGCCTAAAGAAGTTTACAAGTTGTGTAGTTTTTGGACTAATAGTCTGGGCCATCAAGCCTAGTGATAAGGACTCCCCGACCAGACAAAATATAGGCATTACAATATTTGCAGCAGAAACCCCTTGAATCTAGTCATCATTTTAAAGGCCCACTGGCTGGAGTCCCAAACCATCCACTTTCCCAATAAGCCCTGAAGAGAATAAAAAGCTAATGTGTTGACAGCACCTTATTTTTCCTTACTGGAAGACCACCTAACACTTTTGTGTAATGTTAAGGGAATTTGAAGATCTTCCCTGCCCTTTAATAGGCCTATGTGATCACATGGAGCCCATGGTGGTAGGAGCTTTGCCACCCAGGTGGAGCAGGAAGGGGTGGAGCAGGAAGTATGGGTGAGGTAGAGCTGAGGGGGAGTGAGACAGAGCTGGGAGAGAGAGACAGAGAGCAGGCAGAGGAGAGCAAAGCAGCTACTGTGAGTGAGAGAGGGAGTGATTTTTGGCAAAAGAAACTTGTTTGTGGGGCGGCCTTACAGAGGGAAATCTTAGGATGTTTGTTCTCTCTGCATTGGTGATGTGTATGGACTTTGTCTTAAAAAGAATGCTTGGGATATTGATGCTTCCTGCACTGGCAATGTGTACCAACTTCTTTATTACCATGGTGAATTGGCTTCCTGGTGTTTGAATAAATGTCTTGATTTTGTCTTTGAGGAAGACAGTCTGTTATATCTTATGATTCAAACCTGAAAAAACACCTCCATATTCATAGCAGCAGCTGTGGTTATCACATTGGCAATATATTTGAGTGCGTGAGAAAAAGTACTCCTTGTACATTGGTGGGAGTGACTGCTTTCTATTCTTCTGTGTAGACCCACAACTTTATTCACCCCTGCTCCCTGACTCTGATTATTTCTGGTCTAAATGTGCATGTATACCTCAATGCATTGCCAGACTGGACTACCCAGTCATTTCCACCCCTGCAAGGATAGTAAATAGTTGTTTCCAGCATCCCAAGTACCTCTCTTTCCTTGCAGCATATGAACCACTGACTACTTTAGCCAGCCCACCATGGATGAGGAGTTTCCACAGGGTTGAAACCACTTGGAGTGGCCTTACAGTTAAAGTGTTTTCATGTGTACAGAGCAATTGTTAATTCATGTAGTAGTTGCCTAGTTTTAACTAAAAATGATAACAAGATACTAAGTTTGTTTTTATGTTTCAAAATAAGTTCTATCAGCAGCCTTGGAGAAAAAAAAAACCTAGTTGTCTCTCTTTAATTAAAATTCTGTCATTTATGAACCCTACACAGCCACGGTCCAAATCCTTTGGGTCACTACCATGCTATCACAGATTTTCAGTTATCACAGCTTTTCAGAGACCATTTCAAACTTGAATTTCTTTAATTGTTAGAAGTTTTCTTTTCTACACATTTGCTTCTCTTCAATTTCCACTCATTGGTCCTAGTTCTATCCTTGAGGTCAAACAAGACAAGTCTACTTATTCCCTCTTTTGGTAACAGTCCTTCAAATACAGTAAAGTACCAGCATTTCTACCTCCACTCATCTCTTCTCTAAGCTAAGAATCAAATTCCTTCAACCATTTCTCACAAAACATCAATTTCAAGATTCTTCACCATCCTGCTTGCTTTCATCTAGATGATATCCCAGTATAAAAAGCTTGGTAAAATATAGTGCCCAGACCTAAATACAATACTATAGATGTAGTCTGACTTACAAGAGATACTAGCTTTTTCAGCTATACAATAAATATCTTTTTTCTGAAAAAGCACTGTCAAGCTGCACTTGTTACACATAGGATTTATCAATGTCCTTTTTTAAATCCAAGTATATGACTTTATATTTATCCCAATAAAATATCACTGTGTGATATAGCCAAACATTTTACAGTTATTATCACTTTAGATGCTTTCAAATAGTATCTTAACTATTGATGCTAATTTTGTATCTCATACAAACCCAATCGACGTGATATTTATGGCTTATGAGAATACTTAAAAGGCACAGGGACAATCAGAGATACTTTAGGAACTCCAATAGAGATGTCCTCACAAGCTGCCATGGAGCCTTTATTATAAAGGACTATTCTTTGTGCCTATGCATTCAATCTTTTCTCCATCTTATATTTTCTCTCGATCTTTTCTATCATGAAAGCCAAAAACTATCAATCAAATAACTTGAAAAAAGCTAGGTAAACAACATCTGGTCTATTCTCTTAATTCAGATTATTAACATATCAGTAAATAAAGAAAAAGAAAAAGAAAGAAAGAAAAGATTAGTCTGGTATGGATGGTTCTTTATCAAGTGATGCTGGATTTATGTTATCATCAATTCCTTTTCCACATCTTCACTAGCAATATGCTTTTACAAAAACTTTAGAATTTTGTCAGGTACCAAATTCAAGCTTGTTGGCCTAAACTATTATACAGATTGATATGAAAACACCACCATTTTTCCTAATTGTGACATTTATCCTACCCCAATTCTGAAATATCTTTATTATTTTTCAACATCCTTTTAAAAATCAAAACTTCTGGGACAATGCCAAGATGGCAGAGTGAAAGCAGGAACTAACCTGAGGTCTCCCACAAGCTCCTTCAAATATCTCTAAAAAGTAAATCTGAACAAATGTTAGTGTAGGAGAATCCACAAAGAGACAGAGTGTGGCAGATTTCTAGCCCAAGACAACTTAGAGGGTCGACAGGAAGGATCATTTGCCGTGGTCTGGGAGAGGAACCTAATCTAGGGCATAGGCTGCACAAGCATATACCCCAGCAGACTGAATCACTGGCAGCAGTGGAAATTCCTAGGCCTCTCAGAACAGGGGGTAAGGATGGAGGGGTAGGCTTCCTGTTGAAACAGGAGCACAGCCTGAGGCATCAGCCACAGCTACTCCTCGGGCTACCAGTTCACAGACTGAATTTTGGAAAGTCACCAATTTAAACTTCCAGGAGCCAAGATGGCAGAGTAAAATACTAAAGTTGCTCTTGTCTTACCTTGCTGACCTTGATAAATCTAGAGAATATTGCCTTAGGAAAATCCCTGTAATAGCAGAGCCAGCAGAAATACAGTGCATGTCTGTCTTTTAGCTCAGGAGTCTAGGGGGATTAATGGGGAAAGTCCCTCTTATTATTGTTGAAGGGGACTAAAAGAGGTTGGGAGGGAACCCAGCAAGCCAGCAAGCCCAACCTCAGCAGACCACTGAGAGATCCTGAGCCCCAGGGTGGTGGAGCTGGCAAGTGCCAACACCAGGACCCCAGGTGTGCTTTCTCACAGCCAGGGGAGCCAGCAGACACCAGGGTGGACAGCATACACCAGCAGCTGAGCCTACCAGTGCTCTAGCCCAGGCTTAGAAGAAAAAATGATCAATTCTCTTAAGAATACAATTGACAAAATGTAAAAAAAAAAAATTCACTGAAGAAAACAACTCCTTTAAAGGTAAAATTGGCCAAATGGAAAAGTAGATACAAAAGCTAACTAAAGAAAACAATTAGGGGCAGCTAGGTGGTGCAGTGAATAGAGCACCGGCCCTGGAGTCAAGGGGATCTGAGTTCAAATCTGACCTCAGATACTTAACACAAAAAATAGCCATGTGACCTTGGGCAAGTCACTTAACCCCAATTGCCCTACAAAAGCAAAAGAAAAAAAGAAAAAATTAGAATTGGGCAAATAAAAGCTAATGACTCTATGAGATATCAAGAATCACTCAAACAAAACAAGAAGAATGAAAAAAAAAATAGAAAAAACAAAACATCTCACTGGAAAAAGAACTGACCTGGAAAATGGATCTAGGAGAGATAATTTAAGAATTATCCTTCTACCAGAAAGCCATGAAGAAAAACAAAAAAGCCTGAACAGTATCTTCCAAGAAATCATCAAGTAAAACTGCCCCAAGGTCCTAGAGGCAGAGGGTAAAATAGTTATCAAAAGAATCCACCAAACACCTCCTAAAAGGGATTACAAATTGAAAACACCAAGGAATATTGAAGCCAAATTCCAGAATGATTAGGTCAAGGAGAAAATACTGCAAACAACCAGAAAGAAACAATATCATGGAACTACAGAAAGGATCACACAGGACCTTGCAGCTTCAACATTAAAAGATCAGAGTGATTGGAATATGATATTCTGTAAGGCAAAGGAGCTTGGACTACAACCAAGGATTAACTACCTTGTGAAATTGAGCATAATCTTAGGAAGAAGGAGATGAATATTCAGTGACATAAGAGACTTCCAGACCCTCTTGATGAAAAGGTCAGAGCACAATGAAAAACTTGGTCTTCAAATACAAGACTCAAGTGAGGCATAAAAAGGCAAACAAGAAAAAAAAAATAAAACCCATGATATTCAATAAGGATAAACTGTTTACATCACAACATGGGAGGACAATAATTGTAAATCTTTAAAATCATATCTTTATTAAGACATTTCAAAGGGATATAAATAGATAGAGGGTGTGGATATAAATTAACTGATGTGATGATAAAAAAAAACCTTAATTAGGGGTGCAAAAGGATTGAAATGGGAGAAGAGGCAAGGAGGAGGCAGAAAAGGGTAAATTACATCATGTAAAGAAGCACAAAAACATATTACAGTAGAGGAAAAGAACAGAGGGAGATAAGCTTTGTTTGAACTTACTCTCTAAAGATTTGGCTCAAGGAGGAAATAACATACTTACTTAAGTGTAGAAATCCAACTTTCCCTACAGGCAGTAGGAGGTGAAAAGGGAAAGAAAATGGAAGGGGTAGTTAGAAGGGAGAGAAGAAGCAGTAAGGGAAAAGGTAAAGAAAAAGTAGGAGGGGGCAGATAGAAGTGAGGGAAGACTAAGGGAGGTGGTATTCAAAAGCAAAACCCTTTTGAGGAAGGTAAAGGAGAAGGGAGGGAATAAAAGCACAAATGGGAAGGAAATAGGATAGAGAGAAAAAAAAGATGGTAATCATAACTATCAATATGAATGTGATAAGCTTTCCCATAAAACTGAAGTGGATGGCAGAATGGATTAAAAACCATAATCCTACAATATATTGTTTACAAGAAACACATCTGAAACAGACACACACACACATACAGGGTAAAGGTAAAAGGCTGGAGTAGAATGTATTATGGTTCAGCTGAAATAATAAAAAGCAGGGGTAGCAATCTTAATCTCAGAAAAGCAAAAGCAAAAACATATCTAATCAAAAGAGAGAAAGAAGGAAACTGTATCCCACTAGAAGTCACCATAGACTATGAAGTGATATCATTACTAAAGAAGCGGTATAGCATCCAGATTCTTAGAGGAGATGTAAGGCAGTTACAGGAATAAATAAGACAGAAATCTATACCATTGGAGGACCTCAACCTCCCCCTCTCTGAACTTGATAAACCTAACATCAAAAATAAATAAGAAAGAAATTAAGGAGGTGAACAGAACTTTAGGAAAGGTAGCTATGTGAGACTTCTGGAGAAAACTGAATGGGGAGAGGAAGGAATATACCTTTTCCTCACTGGTACATGGCACATACACAAAAACTGACCATGTATTATGTCATAAAAACCTCACAACTAATGCAGAAAAGCAGAAATATTAAAGGCATCCTTTTCAGACTGTGACACAATAAAAATCATATGTAATAAATGGCCACAGAAAGATAGACTAAAGTCAACTAGAAACTAAATAATCTAATCCTAAAGAATGAGTGGATGAAACAACAAATCATAAAAACAATCAATAGCTTCATTCAAGAGAATTACAATAATGAGACAACATAAACAAAACATATTGGAAGCAGCAAAAGTGGTTCTCAGGGGAAGTTTTATGTCTCTGAAGGCACACATGAATAAAATAGTGAAAGAGAAGATAAATGAAGTGGGAAAGCAACCGAAAAATCTAGAAAAAGAAAAAAATTTAAAAACCTCAATTAAATACCAAATTAGAAATACTGAAAATCAAAGGAGAGATTAAGAAAACTACTGAACTAATAAACAAAACTAAGAGCTGGTTTTATGGGGAAAAAAAAGAAAATAATGAATTGATAAACCTTTGGTTAATTTTATTTTAAAAAATAAAGAAAACAAATTACCAGCATCAAAAATGAAAAGGGTGAATTCAACCACAATGAAAAGGAAATTAAAACACTAATAAGGAATTATTTTGTCCAATTTTATGCCCCAAAATTTGACAATCTTAATCAAATGGGTGAATATTTAAAAAAACAGAAATTGCCCAGATTAACAGAAGAGGAAGTAAAATACTGAAATAACCCCATCTCAGAAAAAGAAACTGAAGCCATTAATGAACTCCCTAGGAAAAAATCTCCAGGGCCAGATGGATTTACAAGCAAAGTCTATCAAACTTTGAAAGAACAATTAATTCCAATACCATATAGAATACGTGAAATTGATGAAGGAGTCCTACCAGATGCTTTTTATGATACAAATATTGAAATGATACCTAAAAATTGGGAAGAGCCAAAACAGAGGAATTAAATTATAGACCAATTTCCCTAATGAATATTGATGCAAAAATTTTAAATAAAATATTAGCAAAAAGATTACAGCAATTTATCACAATAATAATACATTTTGATCTAGTAAGATTTATACCAAAAATGTAGGGCTGGTTCAATATTAGTCAAACAGATAGCATAATTGATCATATCAATAACAAAGCTAACAGCAAACTTATGATAATCTCAATGGATGCAGAAAAAGCTTTTGACAAAATATAATACTCATTCTTATTAAAAACACTAGAGAGAATAAGAATAAAGGGAGTCTTCCACAAAATAAGTAAAATCTACCAAAAACTTTCAGCAAGCATTATATGTAATGGGGATAAACTAGACACATTTACAATAAGATCCAGGGTGAAAGAGGGATGTCCATTATCACCACTGTTATTTGATATGGTACCAAAAACATTAGCTAAGAGAAGAAAAAGAAATTGAAGGAAGTATAATGGGCAAAAAAGAAAGTAAGTTATCACTCTTTGCAGATGATATGATGACATACTTAGAGAATTCTAGAGAACAAAGTAAAAAAAAACTACTTGAAATAATAATAAAAAAAAAAACTTTAGCAAAGTTTCAGGATATGAAATAAACCCACATAAAGCATCTGCATTTCTATATATTACTAACAAAGTCCAACAGAAAAAGATAGAAAGAGAAATTCCACTTAAAGTTACTCTAAACATTATAAAATATGTAGGAGTCTACTTGCCAAAACAAACCCAGGAACTATATGAACACAATTACAAAACACTTTTCACAGAAATAAAGTCAGATCTATATAATTGGCAAACATCAGTTGCTTGTGTGTAGGCTGAGCTAATATAATGAAAATGACAATTATACCTACATTCATTTATATATTCAGTCATACCAATCAAACTACCAAAAATTATTTTATAGAGGTAGAAAAAATATCAAAATTGATTGGAAGAACAAAGGTCCAGAAGATCAAGGGAATTAATGAAAAGAAATGCTAAGGAATGTGTCCTTGCCATACCAGATCTAAAATTGTATATAAAGATACATTCATTAAAATTAATTGATACTGACTCAGAAAAAGATAGTTACATCAGTGGAATGGTTTAGGTACATGTAGCAGCAAGCACCCCAAGCGTCCTCAGGGTTTGCAGCTACCACAGGTTCTTGGATCTGCTTTGTTAAAGGAAAGCAACTCAAAATGGGTTAACAAGCTTACTTTAATCAGTCAGACATATATCATTTACCTTGTTCAGGAGAAAAGGTCAGCACCCTGAACCTCAAAGTATACAGGCATAATTATCAAGACAGAAACATCAAGTAGACAGATTTCCCAACTGTCCAACCATTACATCCATACCCAGTCAACATCTGGGTTTCCACATTCTGGGTTTTTCAAAGCCGGGGGACTCTCAACAATGGCTTCCCAGAATTCAGATCAAATCACAGAACACTTTTCAAAGTGAGTCCCAAAACAAAGCTACACATCAGGGCTTATATAGCCTTCTCCTGGCTCAGAGAATGTAACAACCTTATTGACCCACTGGCCAATCAAAAAGTATCTACTGAAAAACAAGCCTCCCTCCCCAGGCTTCTGGTGCACTTTAGCCTAGGGGCAGGGAAGATCTTTAAAATTTACATTCGCATTACAGTACACAAGACACAGTAGTCAATGATTATAGCAATCTACTGCTGGATAAACATAAAGACCCCAGCTTCTGGGATAAGAAATCACCATTTGATAAAAATTGCTTGGAAAACTGGAAAACATATAGCAGAAGCTGGACATAGAACACCCTCTAACTCTGTATACCAAAATAAATTCAAAATGAGTATACTATTTAGATATAAAGGCTTATATTATAAACAAATTAAGGGAGCAAGGAATAATTTATCTGTCAGTTTTATGAAGAATAAAGGAATTTATATCAATACAAGAGGAGAGAACATTATGAAATGAAAAGTGTATACTTTTAAATAAATCAAATTGAAAAGGTTTTGTACAAGCAAAGTCAATGCAACCAAGATTAGGAGGAAAGCAGAAAACTGGGAAAGAACTTCTTACAACCAGTGTCTCTGATAAAGGTCTCATTTCTAAAATACATGGAGAACACAAATCATTCCCCAACTGACAAATGCTCAAAGGATACAAACAAGCAGTTTTCAGAGAAATAAGTTAAAGTTATCTGTAGTCTTATGAAAAAATGCTCTAAGTCACTATTGATTAGAGAGATGCAAATAAAAAAAAAAAAACCTCGGAGACATCACATCACTCGTATCAGACTGGCTAACATGACAAAACAAGAAAATAATAATGTTGAGAAGATGTGAGAAAGTTGGAACACTAATTCATTGTTGATGGAGCTGTGAGCTGATCCAACCATTCTGGAGAGCAATTTGGAACTATGCCCAAAGGGCTTTAAAAATGTATCCCCAAGAGCGCTGTATCCCAAAGAGATAATAAAAATGGGAAAAGGACCCACATGTACAAAAATATTTATAACCACTCTTTTTGTGGTGGCCAAGAGCTAGAAATTGAGGAGATGCCCATCAATTTGGGAGAGGCTGAACGAGTTGTGTTATGAATGTAACGGGATACTATTGTGCTATAAGAAATGATGAATGGAGGAAGACTTCAGAAAAACCTGGACTTATGCGAACCGATGCTGAGTGAAATGAGCAGAACCAGGATAACATTGTACATAGGAGCAGCCACAGTGTGTGATGACTGATTTTGATAGACTTAGCCCTTCTTAAAAATGCAAGGACCTAAAACACTTCCAAAGATCTTGTGATGGAAAATGCCATCCACATCCAGAAGGAAAAAAAAAAAAAAACTATGAAGTCTGAATGCAGAGCAAAGCAGACTTATTTTTTTCTTTGTCATATTTTCTCATTCATTATAATTATTCTATACAAAATGACGAATGTGAAGATGTTTAACTGGGATGTATATATAGAGCCTGTATCATATTTCATGCTATGTTTGTGAGGGAGGGGGAGAAAATTTAAAACTTATGGAAGTGAATGTTGAAAACAAAAAAAACATAAAATAAAAGATCAAAACTTCTCTCAGTAATCACATATTCCAGTTCTTTCATTGCCTGTAGATCTAGTTCTTATGAGCCATTTAACCTGAGTTCATCTAAGGCAACTAGAAAATCTCTCACTATCTCCTTACTTGTCTCATATCAACTCTGATCTCCATATTTGTTATGTCTTTTCCAGACAAAAGACTATCTCCTAGTCACAGAAAAGAAGTAAACTAAGAAAGAAACATCAATTCTTTCTGTTTGTCATTAGTTATGATCCCACCTACCCAAAGCAGGAGTACTATCTTTTTCAAAAATATTCTTCTTTTTCCATTTGCAATTAATTATTTTTGATGTCTTAGTGTTTTTCCCTCTTTGACTATCCTCCACTATAACACTTCAGTGGATTATTTTATGAACTTGCATAAATTAAATAATAAAATTAGAACCCACAAATCAATCACTCATATCTCTAAATATTTATTTTAATGTAGTATAAAGAAGCTCTTTACAAAATTATAGAACATAACAAAAATTGCTCTATTCCTTTATTTGATGAAACTAGTTTTAAGCCATGGTTCAATTCACTATATCACCATTGCCATAATTTGTACCCCTAGCCAGCTGTTGGTCATAACAGTATGCAGATAAAACTGGATAAATTCATTACAATTAATGAAAAAAATCAGGATTGTGTTGTATTGATGTAATGATACCATTTCAGTCAGTCTACACAAAGGAAAGCACATACAATGTCAAAACAGAAGAGTTTACCTGTTTACTCTTCTTAATTCTCCCATTTTTAACTTCTGCTCTATCAGAACACAATTCACTATACTTGTAATATATTTTTGGCTTCCTCTAACTCCTTATTCTTCATTCAAAACACAGTTTATAGTTTAATGACACTTTGATCTTTAGCAGATTGACTTCTTGAATGTCTGTTGAAAAAAAAAAAAAGGCCCTATAATGCTTGTATATTTCCCTGAATTGAGTGTAGTAAAACACACAAATAAGACTTGTAAATTGATAGCATTTGCATTTGAGTGCAGATATTCTCTCCTTTTGTTAATTAGTCTTACCTAGAGGCAAAAAATATGTTCCTTAATTTTCATTATTTATTAGGGGTACACATTACAGGAATGATTTCAACAATTACTCTTTATTGTATTACAATTAACATGCAAAGTCATACATATAATTAATAAAAGCCATTATTTTCTTAAAATGCATATTATGACTAGAAACAATGGGATTAAATGTTATGTTTTTTATAATGCCATAATGGTTTTGAATTGAAAATACATAGAGAAATTTAGTTTTCAACCAAGAGATTATAGACTTCTGCCCAACCAGTAAAATCAGTGGGAGAGGTACATGTGTAATTGAATGCAAGATTTGGCCTAAAGGTTTTATATGAGATGATTTTTTTCCCCAAAGTTGAATCTCTTGCCTAAAATTACCATTTCAAGGATTAATGAAAACTATGTCTGGGAACAGGTTTTTAGAACTTGCTCTCTGAAGTAGAATAAAGCATTGAAGGAAAAAAGAGGGAAGTCATGTCAAGGTAGCATGAGAGAATGCTGATGCCCTATAATTTATATGGTGTGCTAAGACTGAAAATATAATTCTTTCTGTTTTAGGCCTCTGTGATTTCTTTGCCTTCAGTTTTCTTTATTTTAAAGTAAATGTTTTTGATGAAAACACAAAGTATTTTACATTTGATGAAAAGGTAGCTTTTCTTGAGCTCATCAAAATGACATTCATTTATCCTCTTATGATTTCCTTTTATCTGGAAAATTTAAAAACCAATTTACACAGAAATATAAATAGAGTTAACGGCTATAAACTGTAATTAAAGCACCAAGAATAAAATACAGCAAAATTGTCAATCTAGGGAGGGCATTTGTTTAGTGTTGACTGCATTTATTATTTTTCTAAGATAAACCGGGTCTTTAAAGCCCTAAACAATATCCAATCTTGAGAAGATAAGGTTTGTTTTTCCCCCATTTTAAAAATAAGAAACTCAGGTATTTTTTTCTTAACCAAAACACAAACAGTCTACAACTAAGGGCAAAACCAAAGCATTTATATTAGACATTTCCAAGTGTGCACTGAATGCTCATTTCTTCAATTCTGAAACCAGGTTCACAAAAACAAAAAACAATTTTGCCTAAAATGAAGGTCTATAAAACTCTTATTTTTGGTGATTCAGCTTGACATATTGTTTTTCTGTGTTAAAGGAAAGAGGGGGTAGCTGGGAAGGAGGAAAACTTGATGGCATTTGGTAACCTGCATTACAACAGTCAATTCAGGAAAAAATAATCTTCATGAAATGTATACAGTCTGCTCTAATGCTTAAAAAAATGTTTGTTGAATTGCATTCTGAATCAACAACAGTGTAATAGTAGTACCATTACTATTGTGTTAGCATTTATTTGAATGGCTATACGGCATATGGTAGAATAGAGCCTGAATTTGAGCTGGGAAAATATTGTTCAATCTTTCCTCTGACATACTGAACTGATGACTACACCACACAGAAATATTATTTTTTTTTACTTCCTTTACCCCTTATTTCCTATCAGTGGAGGACATTTTTGCAGGAATAAGTTTCTTATATGCATAAAACCATTTTCCCGGCCCACCAAAATTTGATAATTCAAGGGAGTACTCTGATGGTGTCAGTTGTTTGGCATGTGGGATAACATGAGAACTGAATCAAAGTTGTTAAGAACTAAAAATTCATTTACAAGGTTTGGTAGGTATAAATTTGTTCATGCAAACAAATAAGATATCAGGATCATACCTTTATTGTTTCTTTATAAATTACCAGAGTGCAAAGCAAAATAATGATTTACCAAAGACTGCGTCAGTCTCACATATCTTCAATGATCATGAACAATTAAAATCCAGGAGGCACAGGTAAAATTTCAACTACCAAGAAAATGATAATAATTCAGAATGCCTTATTTTTCTCTATTAAAATCAACATAACTCATACTCCCTGAATTTTCTTTTCCGTAATATTTTCATCTATTTAGCAATAACCATCAATGAGAATATGTTCTAAGCTTCAAAACACTGACACAATCTGCTCACCAGGACAAAATTAAAATTGATTTTGCAGAAAGGGTAAAAGGAAATATAAATTAGACTGTGACTATTATTCAACTTGAGTTGATTTCTTTCTAGATAATTAAAACATAGTTTATAAATATTTTTACACAAATATTCACTGTACAGCACATCTTGAACTATAACAAATCAACTAATCTGGCCAACAATTCCACACCTATAAAAGGCTGACCTAAACCATTCTTGGTTGTCAAAGTCACATTTATTTCCCACTGCAATATGGCAGTTTCTTTATCTTCTTTGTCTTTTCCTTTTTCCTACTTACACAATTCATTCCTGATTGCATTTTAAATAAGTTTATTGATATTTTTGGTTTCTTAGGTTATCATAGTTACACCAAATATCCCTTCTTCTCTCAAGAGCCAACTCATGTAAGAAAGAGTATTTTAAGGGAGAAAAAAAAATTAGCCCAATTGTTTGTTGCATTGAAAAAAGTCTGAAAACATGTGCAGCATGTAACAAGTAGACCTCCACAAAGAGGGGGTAGGGAGAAGGCTGGGGGTATTTTTTGCTATCACTATCACTACTAAGTCTTCATAATTTTGGCAAATTAACTGTTTTTTTGGTGTATTCCTTCCATTTGCATTCTTATAGCTATTGTATTTTTTTTGGTTCTTTACTCTTCATCTATTCATGCAGATCTTAAATTATTTCTCTTTATTCATCATCCATATCATTTCTTACAGCTCAGTAATATTCCATTACGTTTATGTACAAAAATTTGCTTGGTCATCCCCCAATCTAATCTATGAGGATCTATTTTGTTCTTAACTTAGATATAACAGAAAATATTATAACTATTTTGGAGTATATAGGGACTGATTCCTTATTAATGGCTCACTTGGTGCATAAGTTCAGTAATGTAGTGTCTGGTTCAAAGGGCTATGGATATTTGAGTCATTTTATTTGTATAATTCCTAATTGCTTTCCCAAATGACTGTATCATTTCACAGCTCCATCAACAATGTATTTATTCTGCCCATCTTTGTACAACCCCTACAACATAGAGTGCTGCTATTTTTTTTATCATTTTTTGCCAATTTGAAGGGTGAGAGGAGAAATCACAGGGTTGTTCTGATTTGCATTTGTCTTATTATTAGTGATATGGAGCATTTTTTCATGCTGTTATTAATTCTTTTCAATTCTTTTAAGAGCTGTTCACTCATATCCTTTACATTTATCTAGTAATCAAAATTATCTGTTTTAACTTTTTAGATCACCTTTACTTTTCTTTGGATAAGAATACATCTCCTACCCAGAACTGTGAGAGTTATATGCTCTGCTTTTCTAATTTTTCTGTAATATGATCTTTAATAGTAAGTTGCATATCCATTTAAAATGCATTATGCATTATAGTGTAAGAGCTTTTTCTATGCCTACTTCACCAGGGCTTTTGATCCTATTTTCCATCCATTCCTGAACTGAGCTTTTTGAATCGTGCTCCTACCCTTATGAAAAACTCTTTCTCTACAAACTTTGCAATACTATATTCTCAGGTCCCAGGTACAGGGGATTCATCATTTCCATTCCAAAATGGGTATTTCTATTCTGCTTGCTTAAGAGGCATCAGGAAAAGGAACATGTTTTACTAGTAGGCCAAGTTGGAACTCTGAAAATATTTTCCCATAAACACATGGAGTCATATATCTTATAGCAATATTAAACACCAAATTTCAAGTACCCTTTTGATTCAGTATATTTTTAATGGGCAAAACTGAGAAACTAATTGGAATATTGCTACTTTGATAAAAAGTCATTATAAGTTGGTCACAAGAACAAAATCCACTTTCAAATAAATTTTTGTCAGAAACATTGAAGTTAATAGATGACAGAAGTAATAAAAAGGTGATCATTATGCTCTGGAAATAATGCTTTGATGTCAGATAAAACTTATGTTTTAAAATTTATTATGCTAAGTTTGGAATCTCTAGATATTAACAAGGTTTTTAAATTTTTCTTCATGTGTTTAAGTTTGGAAAGAATCTCATGATAGCCCCTCCCCCCCCACAAAACTAGAAATAGTTTTCCAGAGATAAACTATGATTATCATGTCTTTTGACCTACAAGTAGCATATTTTTTTGTGCAGGAGTGCCAAGACATTTACAAAAAAAAATAGTCAATAAGAAGCATAAATTAAATGAAAATTGATAGGAAAGTAGATGGAATCTAAGTCAGCTGACATATAATCCTCTTATATCTTAAGCTTCTCATGATTAAATCTTTCTCCTCCCTTATCCCAAGTGCCTAAAAAGCTAACTACCAATATTAAAATATTTTTATAATAAAAACTTATTATCCTCCCCAAATATCTTAATAATCTTTATTAGGGGGGAGGGGAGGCTCTATTATTCTGCTTTGCAATTGGACATGTGAAAATATACCAGAGGAATATTACTGAAACTAAAGTTAAGGATATTATTGAGTGATTTTTAGGAAAGAAAGAGGTATTATCAGCAGCTGCCCTTGAAGATTGGGAAAAACTTCCTGCAGAAGATGGGATTTCATTTGGGACTTACAGCCAAAGAAAATTCCTGGACCTGAGAGATGGGAGTTCCTGTAAAAGGCCAGTGTCAAAGCTCAAAGAATAGTAATAGGGAGTAACGAATAAGAAGATTGGAGTGGTGGATACTAAGTTATGAAGGGCTTTAAACATCAAATATATGCTTGATCCTGGAGCAAATAGGGAGTGAATGGAGTTCATGATGGGGGCTGGGGGGAATATGTTCAAACCAGTATTTTAGAAAAATCATTTTAGTTGCTGAATGGAGTGGGTAGAGACTTGAGGAAGGCAGAACAACTAGTAGGCTATTTAAATAGTTTAGTTGTGAGGTGATAGGCCTGCACTAGAAGGGTAGAGAGATGAGAAGAGAGAAAGGTTACACTTCAGAGATGCTGAAAAAGTGAAATCAGCATGCCTTAACAGATGAGATAGTGAGATAGGAGTTGAGAATGATTCTTAGCTTGCTAGCCTGAGAGACTGAGAGGATGGTATGGCCCTCTATGGTAATAGGGCTGGAGGGATTAAGGAGAAAAATAATGAGGGTTTATATATACTAAGTTTAAGATGTCTATTGGATATCCAGTTCACAATAATCCATAACTTTAATAACTAGTGATTAAGATAATCTAGTCAGATTTGGCCAGTGCCCCCCGGGGAATGGGAAGAACGATGAAGAAAAAGTTTTGAGCAAGTGATTCATTTCAAAGGATAGCCACTGACTAAAGAGTTTCAAAAGATTTCTCAGGTGTCCCTATCTTAATCAGATACAGTTTTAATGGACATTACTCTATCTCCCTCTTTTTTGCTCCAGAATATAAAATCATGTGCCCAAAATGTCAGAGATAACTAATCACTCTGTAGTCACATTATTACATTAATTCCTTAAAAATACATTCTGGTTTCTTTTTGCTTTTCTGTTTCTTGGAACATAGCACTTTTCAATCATTTTCCATTCATAATGTCTCAGCAGAGGTGACCAGTGGAGTTGGACTGTATGTGTTGTGCTACAGTATGTCCCAAATTTCTGTAGTTGTGCCAGAATGTCCATTGTTATATCTTTTTTTGTAATCAAGGAAGTGATTGATTTGAGTTCCCTGTGAAGAAAAAAGAAAAAACAAAGCACTTTCTTCATAGCAGTATTGAGATAGACAGTCCAGAGTATCATATTCCCCATCTTATGTATAAGGAAATGAAAAGAAGTTCATTGCCTAAGATCATATTCCTGGTAAATGTCAGGACATCAATACTATCATTCAAGTCCAGGTCTCTCATCTCCAGACTACAAATTCCATGCTCTTTCCATTATACCAAACGGCACTATATGGCTTCCAAGACTAAGCAGAGTGACTCAGTCATATGCAACAAGAATAAGTCATTCAACAGCATGCTAAAGACATCCCAGAATAGTACATGTTCATCTTATACTCTAAAATAGACACTAATTCTTCCAAGTAATGAAAGGTAATGCATGATTATTATAAACTTTGCTTAAGTACCTTGTGAAACAGCTTGCTATAAACAGTATGAATTCTGCTTTTCTATAAGCATAATATCATATTTCATTGTAAATGAATGCTCATATATAAGCTGTAGACATATAAAAACAATGGTTATTAGATATTCTAAAGGAATGTTATCAGGAACATGGGTAGTATCAGCTCATCTGTGGTGTAAAAGAAGCAAACATTCCAAAAACTACTCTTGCAAAGATAATGAGAGTGGAATAGATTTTATAAAACAACTCCTTTTAAAATACATTGCTTTCTTGACTATGGATTTCCTAAATGTCAGAGATTTTAGAGCAACTGGCTCATTATTTATAGGCTTGATGATTACTAAGCACAATTAAATGGCATACAAAAAACAAAACAGGGCAAAATGTAGAAGCAACTGAAAGAAAAGGACCAGATTTTATCAGAATCAGAGCATTCAAATATAAATGATAACATCTGTATTGTACTTTATATAGTATCTTGTTCTCCACCACAAACCTGAGAGATAAATTGGGAAAGTGTTATTACTGATGCCCTGGGAATTTTGGTGGTTTGTCGAATTTCACTCAAGAAGTCAGCACTTATACTCAGATCAATCTTTCTGAATCCAAACCTAATGTTCTTTCTATTATCCCATACTTACGTGAGAACTATTATTTAGGAATAAACAAATACCAGTTTGGTAGCAACACAGAGTGCACACAGAAGAATAATCTGAAATTACAGCAGATTAAAAAGTAGCCTGAGGACTGATAGTGAAGGGCTTTAAAATCAAAATAAATTATATACTAGAGGCAAGAGAGAGCACCACTGGAATTTTCCTGTCCAAGATGAAGACATGATCAGATCTGTGCCTTAGAAATTTTAATTTAGAAGCTATATGAAGGATGAATAGGAAAGAAGAGGGACAAGAGGTAGAATGACCAATTTGGAGGTATTGCAATTGTCTGGATGAGAGGTAACCAGGAACTTAAACTAAAGTGGTGACTATGTTAGAGTCCAGAACAGGTAACAAGAGAAATTGTGAACACAGCATTGATGCTTTTTTCATTCGACTAGCAATTGTTAACAACAGTGACAAAGTGAAAAGTTTGTTACTCTGGGTAACTAGAAGTCTGATGGTAGCCTCAACAGAAATTGAGTTTAAGAAAAAAGGTGAGATTTGGGGAAAAGATAAGCTATTTTGCATATGTAAGTTGGAGATGCCTAGGTTATCTTACCTGTTATGCTTTCTTTAAATCATATCCCTATCTTCCTCAATCCCACTCCTCACTATTCCCTGTCCTGTATTCTTTAATTTTGGTGTGCCCTCTAGCAATGTTTCCTAAACCTCTGTTCTACTATTACTTTATTTTTTTGTGCTTTTTGGAGGACAATTGGGGTTAAGTGACTTGTCCAAGGTCACACAGCTAGGTTTTTATGTGTGTGTTAAGTGTCTGAGGTCGGATATGAACCCAGGGCCTCCTGACTCCAGGGCCAGTGCTCTATTCACTGTGCCATTTAGCCTCCCCTTTTACTATTACTTTCACTTCATCTTCCATCTCTGTTTCACAATCTATCTCTAAGCATTCATGAAAACTTACCTCTTTAGAAAACACTGACTTTTTTTTTTCCTTCATGTTACTTGACACACTGAGGCAGGAGTAAGTCTTCCCAACTATTGTATAATCCTGACTACTATTAATATAATTTTCTACTCTCACCCTAATAATTCAGGAACTTTCTCTTTTCCTTTTAATTCCAGTCCATTCATTTATATTGCCCATTCTGATCCTTATTATTGTATTTACTGGCCTCCAGGAGTTTCTATTTCTAAAGAAATACCAAATCTACTCCCTTCTTAACTCTTCACCCTTATTCTTGTCTTCATACATTGGCAGGAAGACAAGTCTTTTATACGTACTTGGTCACTTTGAACAACCTGGTCTTATAATTCATTAATTGCTTCCAACAATCATGGTCTACATCTACACTCTCTGCTACAGGCATTCAAAAAGCACTTAATCACTGCTAGGTCAGATCTTAATTCTGACCATCACTAATAACTCTACCATTTCCATAGTCTTAAATTCCTTATTTTCCCACTCTGATCATAATCTCTCATTCAGTATTATATCAAGTATTCAGGAAGATTCCTCTTCAGGTATGAGATGAACTAAATGACTTCAATTCCTTTTCAAATTTGGGGTCAAAGCTAAGGTGGGCTGGTAGTGAGCATGACCTTCATTCCTGTCAATAAAATATGCCCTCTGGAAGTGGAAAATTGGGAAAGAATTTTTTAAAAAAGTGTCTTTGCTAAAGACCTCATTTCTAAAGTATATAGAGAACTGAGTCATATATAAGAATACAAGTAATTCCCTAATTGACAAATGATTGAAAGATATAAACAGGCTGTTTTCAGAGGAAGAAATTAAATATATGCAATCATATAAAATATTCTAAATCACTATTCATTAGGGAAATGCAATTAAAAACTACTCTTAGGGGGCGGCCAGGTAGCACAGCGAGTAAGAGCACCGGCTCCAGTGTTGAGAAGACCTGGAGATCGAATCCCGGGATCAGACACTCAGCACCCACCCAGAAACACCTGGCCGTGTAACCTTGAGCAAGTTACTTAACCCCAATTGCTTAGGGGCGGCCAGGTGGCTCAGCCAGTAAGAGCTCCGGTTCCAGTGTCAGGATGACCTGGATCAAATCCCGGCCTTGGATACTCAGCACCACACCCAGAAATAACTGGCCGTGTAACCTTGAGCAAGTTACTTAATCCCGATTGCTTAAAAAAAAAAAAAACCTACTCTTAGGTACCACATCTCACTGGATCAGATTGGCTTACATAACAAACAGGAAAATAATAAATGATGGAGAAGATGTGGAAAAACTGGAAAACTAATGCATTGTTGGTGGAGTTTTGAACTGATACAACCATTCTAGAGAGCAATTTTGAACTATTCCCATAGGCCTAAAAAAAATGTGTATACCCTTTGACCCAGCAAAACCACTTCCAGGGCTGTATCCCAAAGAGATCATATAAGTGGGCAGAGGACCCGTATGTACAAAAAAAATTTAGCAGCTAGTTTTATGGTGGCAAAGAATTGGAAACTGAGAGAATGCCCATCAGCTAGGGAAATGTTAAACAAGTTGTGGTATATGAATGTAATGGAATACTATTGTGTTATAAGAAATGAGGAGCAGACAGATGTCATAATAACCTGGAGAGACTTCTATAAATTGATGCTGAAGGAGGGGAATAGAACCAGGAGAACATTGTACACAATTACAGACACATTATATCTGTGATGACTAACTTTGATAGACTGGTTCCTCTCAGCAATGTAAGACTATAAGACAACTCCAAAAGACTTACGATGGAAAGGGCTATCCATATCCTGAGAAAGAATTACAGAGTCTAAATGCAGAATGAAGCAAACTACTTTCTCTCTTTTTTGTTTTGTTTCTTCTTTCTTGTTCATCCATTGGTTATAATCTATCTTTACAACTTGACTAATATTTAATGTGAAGGTATATGTAGAACCTGTATCAGGTTTCATGCTGCCATGGGGAGTGGAGGGGGTAGGATATGGGGAAAGATAGAGAGGGAGAGAAAATTTGGAACTCAAAAGCTTGTGGAACTGAATGTTGTGTACTAAAAGAAAATAAATATATAAATTAAAAAAATAGAATATCCTTTGACATAAATCATTGGTTTCTGCATGGTTTGACACACTATTTCCAGTTAATTATTATTCTTTTTAATTAAGTTTTTTTAAATTTTTTTTAATTAAGTTATTCTTCATAATCGCCATCAATGTTGTTTGAATTAATTCTACCAATCATTTTGCACAAAGGCAATTTGCTTATTGATGTCAAATTAAAAAAAACAACATTTCAGAAAATGCGGCAGATCAGAGTCTTCTATAATTTCTGAAACTTATGGAATCAGGACATCTTGTGATCACAGCACTGGTAGATATTTGATTAGATATACACATGCATTTATTATGAAATACCATGTTCAAAGTTTGCTTTGAAGTGGCACTTACCTTAAAATAAAAATTAGCACAATGTTTTGTCTTTACTTGGAATTTGTATTTTATGTTTGTCTTCTCCATCTCAAACATGAAGAAAAAGCATTTTGTTAAGATGATTCTATGTGTTTTCCTATTTTTTGATTAGGAAATAATATTTTTCCTTTCAAAACTCTGATGTCTGTTTGTCAGGTAACCCAACAAAGTAATCTTTTTTTCTTCTGTCTGAATGTAATTAATTTAATCCCCACAACTCAACTTACATAGCAAGTCTAAGACTATGCCATGAGCAACCTTTAGTGTATTTTCTAGTAAAAAAAAAACTGTAGCCATAACAAAAATAGTTATACTGGGAAATTATATTTAAAAAATCAAAATCTTTAACTAATAACTAATGCTATTTATTAAGCATATGACCTTAGGTAAGTCACTTAACCAGGTTAACTCTTAGTATACTAAATTTCAAAATGGAGGTAACAATATATTAATTAATTAGCACAGAGTTTTTATGGCAATTAAATTGTCTCAGAAAACACTTTGTAATTTGTACAATTTATAAACCCCATAGAAATACTCCAGTAATAATTTTTAAGAATACAAAGTTAAATGTGAACATTGTATAAAATCTAAGTTCCAAGAGACATTGCAGAGTTGAAATGGAAATCACTGTGAACTTAGTTTAGTCCAACAGGAGACAGTATAGCCATAGTGGACAGAAAGTGTTAAACCTGGGGTCTAGAAAACTCAGACTTGAATGGCACCTAACACTTACTAGCTATATGATCATCAACAACTGATCATCAATCTCTGTTAACCTGTTTCCTCCTCCATACAGTTTCAATAATACCTACCTCCTTGTCTAGTTATGGAGATATAAAGAAGTATGTCTGTAAAGCATTTTGAGAACTTTAAAATGTGATGTCATTATTATCATCAAATATCAAATACTAGCCATTTGAATAGGACCACCTATTAAATTCCTTACAAGTTTGCTACATGGTTATGATCTTTATCTCTGATGTACATTAAATTTAAACTTTTTTTTCCCTATAAAGCAAACATATTAAAGCATATGGGCTTTTGTGAAGCTTTCTTTCCTTTGATCTATATTGATTATCTGAGATTAAAAAGCAAAACTTCATTTGGAAATAGTTTCCTCACAGTCAAATTAGTGCAAATTAAAATCCTTCAACGCAAATTTCTTGACAGGAACATGCTTTATCAGTATTTTTCAAACCCTAGATTGTGAGTAAGCAAAAAGGAACTTTTGGACTATGGATTATCAAAAGAAATGGGAAAAAGAGGATTAAAAAGAGAATATATTTGGGTGTGAAAAGGGATTGAATCTGTAAGGAAAAGCGAAGAGTAGATTTCTGAATCACGTTTTTATTTCAGGTAGCAATACCCTTCATGAGTCTCTTTCAGTCAACTTGTTGGTCTTGGAGAATCTTAGCCTTCCTACTGAACTCTCATTTTCCTGCTTTTAGGATTTCCTCTAACAGTCAACTGTTAAGGCTGTTTAGTGATGGTTTTTTTTTTTTTTTCGCTTCTTGAAGGAGGGAAGGTAGGGCAGTTGGGGTTAAATGACTTGCCCAAGGTCACAGGGCTAGTTTTGCGTTAAGTGTCTGAGGCCAGATTTGAACTCAGGTTCTCCTGACTCCAGGGATGGTGCTCTATTTACTGTGCCACCTAGCCTACCCCATTTCATTGATTTTTTTTTTACCCGTTTGGCAAATTACTTTACACTGAATTTTTACCCACAAGGTCCCCTAGTATATTTAGTGAAAGATTTTGCAGGTAACTGGTCAGTCTGACTGCTTAAATATCAGTTCCACAAAGTTGGTTTACCCTAACAGATAAATGATGCATGAACTCTGACCTCAAAGAATTTAAACACATATTACCAGAGAGATAAATCTAAACAAAAATTATAGCAAAATCTACTTGCATTACTTTTTTGGAGACCATGACACTGGGACTAACCCTGCCACTTCTGTTCTCCAGTATTACAGTTTGTTCATGTTTATTTAGAAGTGTTGGGATATGAAATAGGAAAAATTTTGAGTAATTAATGTTCACCAAAAATTTTCCTCACTTGGTTCAGACCAATGTTATAATGGTCATATTAGTAAATTGCTTTTTTTTTTTCTCGTGCATTCTCTCTACCCTCTACCCAATAATTGATTTGCTAGGTTCAAAATAGATGGTGCACTAAATATCACCTCTTTGATGATGAGAGAAGAAAAATCTAACCTGACAATCTGATTCACTGAACTTCAAAACTAAATGTAATAATTTGGGTCATCTAGTTCAACCATAGATTTAAAAAAATAATGATAATAATAAAACACTGGGGTCCTGAGAAACCGAGTTGACCAAGATCAAGAGTAGAAGTTATCTTTCTGCCTTATATCCTAGTCACTTTCTTTAATTAACTTTATGAAATTTTCTGAAGGTTAGGTGCTCATTTTTCAAAATCAGTATATACATATATATGCATGTATATGTTTTTACAACTATTTTACAATTAATCAGTGAGATATCAAGAAAACAATTGAAAGACTTAAGGGATTTAAGGATTCTTATAAACTTTGGTCATCCTCACAGAGCTGGAAGAAACTTTAGATATCATAATCTTTAAACCTGAGGCAACTCAAGTCCTTCTGAGTTTAAGTGATTTATCTGAAGCCATTTGAGTAGTAAATATCAGAAGCAAGATTTGAGCCCAGGCCCTTTGACTACACAATCAGTACACTTCATTTAAGCATGAATTATTGGTAATAAATATATTTGAAATTTCAACCTTGGACCATACACACAATCTTTTGGTGATCATTACAGTTCTGACAAAGAATCATGACTGAAATAGGATAATGGAATAAAATACTTTGGTAGTACCGGGATTGTTTATTAAATAAAATTTAATGGAAGGATTAAGTACAATATTAGAATATCATCTCATAGCAAGATCAACCCTGACTGAAAATTTATAAACCTTACAACAGAAAAGATAATTTCAATGAATGCCAAAATGATAAAAAAAAAAAACAGATTGTTGTAAGAACATATGATACCTGGACCCACCTCATTGCCAGTAAGTCAGAAATCTTTTCAACTTAAGATTAATTTTCTATTTTTGTGCTATATGCAGTTACATCCATTAGGCTCAAATGAAGATATTAAGGGGAATAAATCCTTGTTCATTGTACCATCGGAGCTGCTACTGTGGTTATAAAGAGAGAAATCTCTCCAATTCTTTTAGAAGAACATATATTAGACATTCAGAACTAGAAAATCCAGAAAATTAATTCAAAAGTATAAAAATTATGATGAAGTCAGAGAGGAGAAAACTCATTTACTGTCACACCCAGCCTGATTTTCATCAGGAGTGTCACCATTAGTATCCTTACAGCCCTTTAGGCTATCTTATATATTAATGTACTAGATTCTTTCACAGAACAGTAATTGAAGAGGCTCTATTATCTTCACCTGCATTTGCTCCAGTTTACAAAGTATGTTACTTAACTGAGTGGTAGCTGGGTTATGGTCAAAGATGACCACACAAAACCGACAAATCTGAAAGCATTTTAATGTATTTAGGGCATCAGTTCAAGGCAGGATTTGGAATTGTGAGCCAGTTTATTGACCATCTATCATGCTACACAAATAACCAACTGGATCAATTTCTAGCCCTTCCTGGGAAATTTGATGATAATAACCATTTTGGTAGATATTGAATCACCAAAGAAGAAGTTTCCTCAAATACAGATGGTTGGCCCCAAAATTCAAATGATCATGCTTAGAAAAATAGGCTATCTACATAAAGGCATGAATGAAAACATAGCCTTTGTGATTTAAGTTGCTGATATAATTAGCTAAAAAGGAATAAGGAGAAAACACTCTTTCTATAAGCACTATAATGTGGCATCCCAAAACTATCAATCTAGATTTACCAACCTTCCCACCAGAAGCAAGATAAACATCACTGACTCTAGAGTCTGAGGATTCAGGTTAAATCCCATCTCATTCTCTGACTGTATAGCCCTCCTGGACCAAGTTTACAACCTCCCTGGGTAGGGGAGCTTGAACAAGCTTGATTGGATTTTCAAGGTGATCATTTATACCTAAGGAAATCAAAAGACCTTAAAATAATGGCTTGATTTATTGTTAATTTATTTGTCTGGTCTTAAGAAAATAATACAGAAGGAGTGGCTAGGTGGTGCAGTGAATAGAGTACCGGGGCCCCAAATCAGGAAGACCTGAGTTCAAATCCGGCCTCAGACACTTAACACAAAAACTAGCCATGTGACCTTGGTCAAGTCACTTAACCCCAATTGCCCTCCAAAAAGCAAAGAAAATAATAGAGAAAAATATCAAGAATGCAGATTAAATTTTAAAGCGTGCCATTGGTTCCGTTTTTTTTTTGAGATGTATTTACCAACACATCCTGTCCATGAGCCTCAACTTTTTCATCTATAAAATGACAGTGTTGGACTCAATGGTATTTCAGGTTCTTTCCAACTTGAGATCTACAATATTATGAAACACTTCTGACTTCTGTAACTGTTGAAATATACATATGATATCAGTAACCCGGAAAAATACCTGTGCAAAGATAATTTTGCATGTGGTTGACAACCATAGGTTTGACCATGACATAGCAGGGGATATATGGTGGTTTTTCTCTTTGGAGCATTTAAAGAATGTGTTATTTATGAGTCTGAGTCTATTAATAGCACAAAAAATGGGAAGTCTCTCAATAAACATATTAACATGTCACATATGCCTAGAATGAAGTAGTAAGAAGACTGAAAAGAAGATTGGATGGAGAGAGAAAAAAGGAATTTAGGCAAAGCATTATAATGGATATGAAGAATAAGGTTAAAAGAAACTGAGAAATTCGAAGAAAGGAATTGCCTTTCAAATCTATCACTTTATTAATAAAAAAGACCTTGTTATTCTGAGCTAAAGTTTATGGGGTTCAGATAAGAAAATAATTTCTTCCTAAATAGTAATTGCTTCCTTAGAGTTCCACTCCTAAAAATGTTCCTTGAAAACATTTACCTATAGTCTGGCATCAGATAAAGGTTCCCAGTCTACTTATTCAGTTGACAAAAAGGGTTAACAAAATCCACTCACCCATGGTTCACTACTCTTTCTAAAAATTTTTCCTATCAGTAAGTTCTAAGAGTCAAGTCATTGGTCATCCAAATTACTTCCACTACTATGTATATGAAATTTGTTTCTACTGAACTAATTTTGTATAATGAGCCATTTTTTTCTTTCCCTTTTGCCCCTGAGTCCTGAAAATAACACATACATTTTTTTTTTCCTTAAAGGTTGCTTGTACGGGGTACTGAGGGAAAAATGTGCATGTGTAGGATTGGAACAAAAAGGCTTTTACAAGTTCAAGACTGCAACATGTTTTTAAATGCCACTTACAGGGAATTATACATTTCTTCTCTTAACTACTTCTGCCACATTTTAGATATGAATCAGGAGATCTATCTGTGGACCCTGTGCAATTAGTAGGAGAGGGTATTTGGCTTCTTAACTTGGCTGAATCTGCTTCCCCAATCCTAAGTCTGCCACTCAGTAGCACGAGGTCTCCCGTGGTTACTTCATTCTCATGCCCCATCCCACTGGATCTCTTCCCATCCCCAATCTCACTGTCTTTTATTTTTTTTTTTTGAGTTCCATACCTTCTGCTTTCTCCCCAGATTTTCTGGCCATGAATTAGAGAAAAAAGATTAGGGGAAGGAGCCATTTTAATTAATCCAGACTCCTCTATGAAATTCCCTCTTATAATTCAGTTAAGTTGCCTCTTTCCCCTTTCTCAAGGTCACCCACAAACCTAATACTCTATCTTAGTAAATCATCAATTTGTTACCCTCAAATTAATTTTTTTTTACTCATAACAAAAATCATTTTTCTGAACAGATTAACTTAGCTACCTATATCATTGGTTGCTTTCTCCTAGTGGCATTAAAAGCCAGTGTCAGGAAGTGGGGACCCTGAAAGCCCTGCCTGGGAGCAAATGTGCTCAAAAGCTCTGACCTAACACAAAGCCTTCCCCCAAACTGAGCTGCTTTAATTCCTACTCTCTACCCTTGAAGTGAACCTGCACAAACTGCCTGCTTATTGGCTGAATTGAGATGACAATGCCAACTAAAGAACCAATAAATACTGGGCAGCTATCAGCTCCAGAGAGCTGTCTGTTTCAGAGTACAGCACCTGACCTGTACAATTCACCCCTGCCCTGCCCAACTGGCCAAAGCAGTGAGTGATTCTGTAGAAGGAAAATAGTTGAAAGAATAAATGCAGATACAATTTTCTTCTCTCTTCATTCTTGGGAATAAATTTGGACTTAATACCCAATCTCATATTAAATAACAGCTAACATTTATATAGAATTTTAGATTATCTTAGCTGACCCTCACACCAATCCACTATGATATAGTTGCTTAATTTACCTGTGTTACAGATGAGGAAACTGAGTGCAAGAGGCATAAGCATTTGTCATACAGGGTCATAAAATTAGTAAGTATCAGGAGGGTTTCCTAACTTCCAGATCGCTCTACACACTACATAAAGTAGCTGCTGGGAAATCATTGTTTCCCTACAAAAGTGGTATTTGAACTTGATTAGCTATGGCCTTTGGCTGGATAAATTCATACAAAAATTCCTATAAACTACTAACACAGGTAATGATGTGTTTATGTCTGATCAGTTTATTAATTTTTAATTAAAATTTCCTGTAAGATTTATGGCAAAAAGTTCCTTGTCAGTGACCACAATTATATAAAACCTGAATTTCTTATTCTCCAAAGTCCATTAAAGTAAAAATATCAAAAGTCTTCACCTTTAATTTTTTTCTAACTTGAAGAATTTTTTAAAACATTTTTTTGCTAGTCATATCTAAATAAAACTCATTTTTTCAAATGTTCAAAAAACTGGGTAACATTTACAGATTAATCCAATATACTCTTTGTGGAATGTATTCTGTGTAAATAATAATAGCTCTAATTTATCTAGTACTTTATGATACGCAAAAGACTAGTTACATAATCTCCATAGATCTTCCCAACAATCCTGTGATATGTTTTTTATTACCCCAATTTTATGGGGCAGGTAGGTGGTGCAGTGGATAGTGTCAGGACTGAAGTAAGGCAGACTCATCTTCTTGAGTTCAAATATGGCCTCAAACACTTAATAGCTGCGTGACCCTGGGCAAGTCACTTAACCCTGTCTCCCTCAATTTCTTCATCTGTAAAATGAATTGGAGAAGGAAATGGCAAACCACTCCAGTATCTTGACCAAGAAAACTCAAATGGAATCACAAAGGACATGACAGTAACCCCAGTTTTACACATGAAGAAGCTGAAGTTCCAAAGGCTTACCCATAGTCACACAGCTAGGCAGTTTTTCCTTAGTTTTAGCTTTCTCATCAGAAAAATGAGGATAATAAAAGTAACTATTCACAAGATTATTGTGAGGATAAAAGGAAATAATTCTTGTAAATGGCTTTTCAAAATCTAAAGTGCTACATAAATGCTAGCTATTTTTTGGTCTTTTTTTTGAAGGGGTAAGGCAGGGCAATTGGGGTTAAAAGTAACTTGCCCAAGGTCACACAGCTAGTCAGTGTTAAATGTCTGAGACCTCATTTGAACTCAGGTACTCCTCACTCCAGGCCAGTGCTCTATTCACTATGCTACCTAGCTGTCCCAAGCTATTATTTTTTAAAATTAGATTTGTGATTTTAAGAGTACAGATAGCCCTCAGTGAGGTACTCCCTCTGCCATTGCAAATCAGTACTTGTTCTTTAATAGTTTTAGACAATTGACAGAGGGCCCTGAAAGTTTAAATAACTTAAATGTCAGAAGTGGGACTTGAAACCAGGTCTTCCTGACTCAGTCAACTCTGTTCAGTCTATGTTGCCTCCAATATAAATAAGTCAGTTGAGAAGCTTAAACAAAAATATTTGATAGGCCAAACCAAGTCACTTGAGGACTAGGAAAGTTTTTTTCAAAGAAGAAAGTCAGAATTGAACATAATATTGTTCAGATAGGCAAGGAAGAAAGTGGAGTAATGGGGTATAGGAGAGTGTGAGACAGCATGGAAAGAGAAAGAGCAAGATTTATTTGCAAAGATCAGTGGATTTGGGCTCAGAAGGCCTAGGTTTAGATCTTAGGTCTGACATGTAATACTTAAGTAAAGTTAGGAAAATTATTCAATTTTTCCAAGTTTCATTTTGGATTAGATGTTTTGGACTAGAAGAGTTTGGACTAGATATAATCCACGGTTCCTTTCAAGACTAAATTTTATGCATCTATGAATACTAATATTTGGACTACAGTAATTAGAAAAGTCTAATTGGAGTGAAGTGTTTGTGTAAGTAATGAAAAACGGAACTATGATTCTGGATTGGGACTAGAATTGGGGCTTTGAACACCAGGTTGATAAATTTAAACTAGTTCATCTGGCTCCCAGTTGGAGGCTTTTAAACAGGCTACGTCATGAGGAGACAGTCACCCAACATTCAATTGCTTTGATAGGGGAGGTTCTACCTTACCTTTCCTGGAACCAGGCCCATTTTTGTCCATCCCCTGCCATTTCCAAATCATGTTGCCTGTATTTTAGTCTTCTTCCCACTGGAATTTGAACTCAATCTAGGCACTGATGAGGTATGGGTGATATTTAACTCTTGCTTACCTGAAACCAGGTCTCCATACCTCTTTTATACAATTTCTATGCCACATTGCAGCACATGTAGCCTTTTCTCCCTCCCCTTGGAAGTTCTGTTCCATTTTATGTTTTTTTTTCTTTTGTTAGAATAGTTACTTGAAGGCAGAGAGATTTTTCTTTCCATTTATTTGTATCCTTAGTGCTTAGCAGAGTATCTGGCACATAGTAAATGCCCAGTGATCTTTGTTTTTCATTCATTCATTCATTAACGATAAAGTTAGGATCTGGGAAGGATTATCTATGAAGTGGATTTGAGCGAGCCCAAATTGGAGTGCCTCTAGGGGGTGCACTGGATAGAATGCCCAGCCTGGAATCAGGAAGACTCATCTTCCTGAGTTTAAATATGGCCCCAGATGCTTATTAGCTGTGTGAACGTGAGCAGGTCATTTAACACTGTATGCCTTATCTTCCTCATCTGTAAAAAAGGCTGGAAAAGGAAATGGCAAACTACTTTACCTTTGCTGAGAAAACTCCAAGTGGTCTCATACACCACTGAAAAATGACTGATCCACAGTAACAAAAATTAGAGGTAGGAAGATGTTAGGAGGCCTTTGTAACAGTCCAAGAATGAAGCAACAAATGTCTGCACTTAGGTGATGACAGCGGGAATGGAAGAAACAATGGATGTGAGAGACATTATGGAAACATTCTACAAAGAAAAATCAATAGGCCTAAACTGCATCTACTGAGTTCTGCTATTTGCCATCTTTTGTCTTCCTTCTAGATGCCATAATTCTCTTGAAACCTTCAGAATTATAACTAAAATGCCATTAGGTCAAATTTTAACAAAAGAGAATCAAGGTTTTAGTGCAATTGATTGCCATTTGCATTTTAGTATAATTATTTTAGTTATGAAGCATAATTCACAGTAAGATAGCTGTCCAGTTTTGAAATCTAAACTCTAGGGAGGAAATTAAAATGACCAATAGTCTCCTTCTCATAGATTTTCCTGTTTGCATGGTGAAGGATACACCCCCTGTTTTAGTACCCTGTGCTATCCCAATTCCTCTAAGGTTGTAAAATGGACTCATAGATAAAAGGGACATCTGAAAGGGACTTCTGATACCATGGAGTTCAACCTTCTCATTACGTAAATGTGGAAAGAGAGATCAAAGTACTTGAACTAGGTCACATGGATAGCAAGTATAAAAGACAGAATTTGAAACCAAGTCTCCTAACTCTATAGGTAGTGGTTTTTCCATTGAGTTTATTTTGCCTCTTTGGATTCTTTCTTCTTATTGTTGTTGTTGTCATTGTTATTGTTGTTGTTTTATAGGCATAGTAGTGTTGCTTCTGGAACCCAGCTTCTATTGTGTTATTCTTGAAAAACTATTGCCAGATACTAAAGCTCACCCCATCTGACAGAAACACCCAACCATTGTGGTCTTTTTTTCTCACTTTTTAAATAATATTAATTTAAGAGAAAAGTTAAAAGTCTTGTTATCATTTTAAGAATTGAGGCTGCTTATTTTTCAAAAATTTATTTCTGTCAATATAATATAGAGTAAAAATCACTGTTTTAATTAAGGAACTACTGAATTTTCCCTACTCCACCCACCTACCCCAATTTGCCAATCTCAGGCTTTACCTATTCCAGTTGCTTTTTTCCTTGTTGCTCCTAATATTTCACCAATCTGGCCCAGGTAATTCCTCCTATTAGCCAAGTTGGGACTTTCTCCATTCATTTACCCCTTGCTGGCAGGATTCTGAAGTTGAAAATCATAGCTTCTTCCTTTCTCCTATCCCCTTTGCTTAGTTCAAGGAGTCATCAACCCAGATTTGTTTTTGACAAACTTTTACTTTATGGGGATAAACATTATTATTCACCAGCACCTACTAACAACACTTTTAAACATGAAGCAAAATTTGGCCTGACAGGATTACCTTAGCTACTATTTGAATAGAGTTTGTTATTAAATTACCAAGAGGCTCTCATATTGAAGTAGTCATACATAAAGTGGTCATCATCATCAAAACTATCATTTTTCTTGTGCTTAAAACCTGCAAAGCCTCTCCATTATTATCACTTAATCTTCACAACTCTAGAAAGTGGGCACTATTATCTCCATGTAATAAATGAGGAAATTGAAGCAGACAGTGGTTAAATGACTTGCCTAGGATCACACAGTTAGTTAAGTATCTAAAGCCAAATTCAAACTCTGGTCTTACTGACTTCAGGTCTTTATTTCCTGTGCCATTTAGCTTCACTGACTACTGGGACAACATCATAATAAAGCTTCAATGTACACTGATGTCATTTTTCTTTTGCATTTAAAAAAATTGAAAATTTAATTTGGAAGATTGTTTTAGGATGATTTTCACAGTTTGATGAATAATAGCAACCTGGAATTATCAGATCCCTGATATATAAAGTAATACTGCTATTGTACAGAGTCATTAAGAACCGAATTTCTCTAATCAGCTAATTTGAAGTGAATCAACTAAATGTTTAGGTCATATATTTCAGGATGGTACAGAGCAAAAAAAAACAAAAAACAAAAACAAAAACACTGGATTTGGAGGTAGAAGACCTGAGGTCGATCCCTTGCTTTGCCATTTATTATTTGTATATACTTAGATAAGTCATTTTACTTCTTTTAGTTTCCTCATCTGTAAAATAAGGAGATTGGACCCTTCAACTCTAAATTATGAGCCTAAGTTGATCTGATAGTGCTTATATAATGGCTTGTAAGTGAAGGGCCCACAAATATATGATGAATCTGGCACAGCCCTTTGGGTAGGTTATGCAAAGGTGAAGTGCTTACCTTAATTGTTTGGACTGACTGTACAGATAGCCCTTAATCAACTGTATAATTGTTCATTCTTCTGCTTCATTCTGGTTTCTTAAATCCAGCCATACTCACTTAATACCATTTTATATGTCGCTCACTATATGCACTTTAAAATTTTTAGAAATCTCCTTTTCTCAGATAGTCATTTCCCCTACCAAATTTCATTAAATTAAAAGGATGGCTTTAAAATAATTACTTCTAATTTATCAGTATTAATAATTCAATGTAGAAAGAAGAAAGAGTTGATTTGCCCTCTTAATTAATGAACGAGACCAGAATCAAAAGTATGAGCTTAGGAACACAACATTTCCCTAATGTATAAGCAAGTTGAAATTAAATGGCATTCATTATACCAAATCAGAATCCTCTCTCGACTGAGGTAAAAATGTTATGCTATAAGAAAAACATTGGGAAATTATGGTCTTTTAGGTTCTTAGACATGAACAATTTTCCAGGCTATTTTTGATACTTCTATAAAAGTCCTGGATCTCTTGACAAGCCTTTGACTATGAAAATCATGTCACCTCTCTAGCTTCCTGTTTCCTCTTCTGTAAAATGAATGGGTTGTAATAGATCACCTCTAAGATCTTTGTCAGCTCTAGTATTCTGTGACTCTCACCAAAATAAGAGGCAGAAAAAAATAATACACACATATTTTACATATCAGCCATTGCATACATTCATACATATCTGTACATGTATAAGCATATATACTTCAAGAATTTCAAGATTTCAAACCTTGCCAACTTAGTAAAAAAAATGCTTGAGAGATGCTATGGCAGAATCTTTATCAACTGTGTTAACTGAGTCTTTCCCTTAAGATTTTCCAGCTTGATAGATTCTATTCAAGCTTGCAGTCCGCAATCAAAACCTTTGAGAATGCAATTAATCAGTCAACAAGTATTAGAGCCAATGGGAAACCAATGAAGTTAGTTAAGTGGGGGATTCATATGAACTCATAATCATCCTCATCATCAATGATATCAGTCAGAGCATGTACAAATTAAAGAACTCTTCTTCAGTTATAAATTTCAATTTTTCATGAAATTTATATCTAAAGCATAAACATCACCATTTTGTTAGTAAGTTGCTTACTTTATGACATTATTTATTGCTTAATTAAAACTATGACAATACATTACACAGAAACATAGAATAGCAAATTTCATTATTTCAAATAGTTGTTCTTAGATTGTTAGAAAAACAAACACAATTGATACCAAAATTTGGGTATCAAAGGAAGTTTGTTGAGGAGAAGTTCAGAGGAATTGAATACCTCTGGCCAGAAGCGGACTCAACATTTCTTTAGGAAGGAAGAGTGTGAAATACAAAAGTGAAAATAGATTTATACTGTTAGTTAGTATGGAAACCTCCTTTCAAAGCACAGATTGGTCCATTCTCTTCAGGGTTTAAATATTCCCCATAGTCCAGTACATATTACTATTAAACATGACCTCCTCCCTTCATCATATACTATCATGCATTCCATGCTCCATTAACGAGGCTCTAATTCTATGCGGGGTGTATCAGATAATATGCATGAAGTTTATTAAGCAAGCTCAGTAGTAATTTTTGGAATACTAGGTCATTGACCTCTACAGTTTTAAACTAGATCAGTTCTTATCCTGGTCTGAAGGTCTCTCAAGGACTTTGTCTGTCTTCTGATTGGTCGGGTCCACCTGCTTTCTGTCAATTTCCTTTTATCAGTAACTTCAGTAATTTTTAGCAGTTCTGTAGAAACTTGACTCTGCTGTTTCTCACAGATGAAGTTATATTTCATTTGTATGAGGAATCTAAGATTTTTCCTACTAAATTTCATTAAATTTCTTAATTACAGAAAAGAATAAAAATGAAATTATTAAAAGTTATATACTTCAGAGAAAATAAAAATCAAAGGTAGTAGCAAAAGATGAAGAAATTTTGATAAAAGATACTTTATTCCTGATAAAATGCAATTTGATGGCTCTTCACTATAGTTACTGAATCATATCTTCTACTTATTGCTAGTATTTTTTTAAAAATCAGTAATTGAAAGAAAAATGCAGCTGTCATTTAACATTATTGAATAGATGATTCTACCTTTAACAGAACTTATTTAAATCCAACAAACTGAAGAATGATGGCCCCTTAATGTAACTTTCAATATAAAAGATGGGGCGATGACATATAATAACCTTTTAAATGAAATGTTGAAAACGTGTTAATTGTCAAGATAATTTGACTGTTATGCCAAGCATCCAGATGTTTATAAAGGGAAAAAATGCTAAACATCTAAATTTTTGTATCTATATCTACAAATATGTCCAAATGTCATTTTCATCAAAATTGTACATGCCTATTGTTATCTTCTTGTGGTAATTCCTCCTAATTCATTAGGAATTTTAGAGAAGTAACAATACATACATATGAGACAACTATTTTTTAAAAAATATTATGAACTCAATAATTATTGAAAAATTCTAACAAACATGAAATGTGGAAGAATTTTGAGCCCAAATTCTTTCCCTTTAAGGAAGAATAAGTGAATCAATTAACAAGTAATGAAAATGCTTTTGGTTTGTGTTCCCTTCTAAGCCTGGCTAAAATTCTTCTATCTCCAGTTCACCCTTTGTTCAGCTACCACATCTACACCTACTGACTTCACCCAAAGATGAATCTGCACTAAGTTCACCTGATAACTGTTGAATCCCTGCCTTGGAGTTGCTGTATCTTGAGGAGGCCCTAGCCAGGGGTTCTCAGGTCTGCTCCAACTTCACAACAGCTATCTTGCCCCTGCTAGGCTATCCTGCTCCTCCCTCTCCCTCTTTCACCTCTCCCACATGTTTTATGGTTTGTGTGCTTTTTTCTTCTGTACTAAACTGTAAACTCATTGAGATTAGAAACAGTTTTGGTTTTGGTTTTTGTATTCTCAGTGCTTAGCACATGTGATAAATGCTCTATCCATTTATTTCTCTATCTCTATTTCTGTATCATTTGTCTATCCATTTACTTACCTTTGCTCCTTTTGTTTTCGTTCCAGTCAGAAAGTCCTCAAATTTGTTAACAAGAATCTATTTAATGTCAGGCCCTATGCTGTGCTAAGCCATAAGGCTACCAAAAATGGCAACGATAGTCCCAGCTTTCAAAGTGTTCACATTCTAATGGGGAAGGCAACGTGTAAATAAAGAGGCAAATGCAAACTATATAGAAAGTAGAAGGAATATAATCTCAGAGGGAAAGAATAAACAACTTGAGAGTGCTATAGAGGTAAAGATTTCAGGTGACATAAAGGAGGCACAAAGATAGCAGATGAAGTGTCATGTGTAAGTATCAAGTGTCATGCTTCAGCCACCTTCATGGCCACTGGAGCAAATTGTTCTCCCCCACCCATTCCACTGAGGGAAATCTTCATGCTTGGGGTAGATACCCCCCTAACTCATCAACAGTTTTGAGGCAGCAGTGAAGGAGCTAATAGATAGTGAGAAGGAAGATAAAGTAGGCATGGGAATATAGTAGAGGAAGGCTCCTAGAGAAGATAGGAAGGAATGGGATCAAGAGGGGTGGTTTGTTCTTCTCCTTCCTTTATTTTCAAAGAGGAATAGTGATATCACAGAGTGATATCTTGACTCTTGAGTGATTTGGATTAAAGGGAGACAGAATTACACCAAGTCATCAGTCTCATTCTCTTTTAGAGTCATGGAAGTCCAGTGCAAGACAAAAGTCAGTATGACTAGCAATGTCTCAGGATCCAGGGGATGACCATGGACTCTTCAATGCCTGCCCATGTTCTAAGTGCTCCACAGAACCTGCTTCAGCCACCTTCATGGTCATTGCAGCAAATTGTTCTTATCCACTCATTCTACTGGGGGAAATCTTTATGCTTGGGCTAGACATCCCTCTAACTCACTGACAGTTTTGAGGCCTGTTGGCTACCTTCAAGCTGGTTTAGCCTTACTTTGAAAATAGTTTTGCAAGTGTATGGTTGCTATGCATGCTACAGCTTCTTGAAGCCATAAGTGGGAGCTGAATGATAGGTGAACACCAAAAGTAGATAAGTAGCTCTAAAAAGGCCTTGGCTAACCCTCACACCAGAGGTGCTAGTGCTCCCTGAACACGTCATACACCCCATTAAAAGGAACACTCCTTAGTTAGTAGAAGGGTCATCCCTTCATGTGATATCAGAGTGAAGGGGAAAGATTCTTGAGTGATATAAGATAAGAAGAAGAAAAATAGGAGTTCACATATATGCCTTCAGTGTTTTCAATGATGTACAAAGCCAGCCTCTCAGCTGAGAATATAAGGAAGGGCTAAGGTAAGGCAATGTCATCGGAACAGCCATTGTGGAGACAACGATGGCAAATTGATTAGGGAGGAATAGAATGGTAACTTTGCTGCATTAAGGTTTCATTTGAGATTAGGTAATATAAATTTGGTTTGGGGTACAGTTGGCATGATTTCACGACTTCCTTCTGCTCCATTTAATAGCACAAATAGGAATGAAAGAGATAGATGGTAAGTGCCAGGCATTACTTGTAATAAGACAAGGTAGGAAGGGAATGAAGAGTAAAAGACAGACTTGAGTTTGTTCACTAAGAAGTCAAGATAAGAGAAGACAGTGCAAAGGCAATGTCCTGGGGAAGAATCAAATAGTATTGTTTTATACTTGGATTTAGCCAGCAACTGCCCAAGACCAGAGTATAGAGGTATCTATTTTGATTGCTTTTAGACAAATTAAATGTGTTTACTTTTGTGGGAAACGTTGGCCTCTGTGATGCAGAATGTGGTTTCTTCTCTATGATCTTTCCCCTGTAGTTCTTTCTCTCCTAGTTCCACATACCAAAGTGAGTTTGAATTGGAAAATAAAGCTAGTTATTACACATCAGATGCACAAGGCTCTCCTTGTTTGGGCGGCTAAGTGGCACAGTGAATAGAGCACTGGCCCTGGATTCAGGAGGATCTGAGTTCAAATTCGGCCTTAGCACTTGATCACACTTGCCAGCCATGTGACCTTGGGCAAGTCACTTAACCCTGATTGCTCTGCACTACCCTCCAAAAAGCCAAAAAAAAAGTTCTCCTTGGATGAGAAGATGCAAGGTTAATGTGAACAAAACACTAAGACTGAACTAAGGGGCAGCTAAATGGTACACTTAACCCCAATTGCCTTGCCAACCCCACTCCAAAATGCAAAAAGAAAAAAAAAAGTGAACCAAAAAATGGTTAGAAAGTCAGAAATAAAACTTGAAATTTTAGGAAAAGCAATAATTAATGGAGTTTGCAAATGATAACCTCACTTTCAGGTTCTATTATAGTGGCTCATGGTTCAATTGATCTGCATATTACTGTACAAAATATTATCACTAGGCTGGCAGTCCCACAAACTATGTTTCTCCAAAGAGCTACCAATATAGATTGAGGTTTTAGCATTGTTTTCATATTTTGCTAACTAGTGGATAAAATAGTGTCTTAAAGTTGACTTTCATTTTTCTGTTAGGGAACTTAAAACATCTTTTCATTGCATAAGGTACCACCTCCCCCTTTTTTCTGCCTCAAAGATATCTACCTTCATTCTCCAAAAACAACTTAGTAGCCTCCTCATATGCAAAAGTCTTTCTTGATCTCCCCAGTTATGACTTCTCTTTGCTCTCATTTTCTCTCCCTCTCTCTTCCTGCTTCTCTCTCTTTTCCTCTCTGTGTTTCTCTGTATCTATTTCAAAGTCTAACACTTTGTCTCTCTTTCTCCCTGTCTTTCTCTGTACCTATTTATCTCGCATACACACATTGTTTTGTATTTGTATATTCTTACCATGTAGTTGAATATATGTTGCATATCTTCCTCAGGAAGAATTTAAGGAAATAGTAGAGGCAGTTTTTTTGTCTTTTGGTGCCCAAATTCCAGAACAGTGTCCTGCTTAATATTGTTAAACACAATATTATATATTCCAGTTATTTTTATAATATATAAATGCCAGTTAAATCTTTGAGACTAAATAAATCAATTTAATATTTATAAATTTTATAAATGCCAGTTAAATCTTTGAGACTAAATAAATCAAGTTAATATGCATTTATAAAGTGGTCTAATATATACAAGCACTGCAATGGGGACAGATCAACCAAAACAACCTTACCCTCAAAGAACTTCTATTCTTTTGGAAGAATATGATTTACAAGCAGATCCAAGACAGTTATAGGAGAGAGACCTACTATCTGTAGGTGGGGGTTAGAAATGGGGTAGAATTGGGTTAGAAAAGGCTTTTTGTAGGCATTGTTAATGGAACTAAACCTGGAAGGAAGTCATATATTTTTGGTAGTAGAGATGAGAAGGAAGGACTTAACAGCCTATGCCAATGCAGAGATAAGAAACTAACTGTGGGGTTTGGGGAAGAATCAGTAGGCAGGGATAACACGAACATAGGATTCATGAAGGGGAGTAATAAGAAGTAACTTTGAAAAGATGGGCTGGAGAGATTATGAAGGATTTCAAATGTTAAGTTTAAGTTAAGTTTTAGAGTCAGTAGGGAGTTACTCGATAGTCTTGAACAGTCAGTGATATATTGGAAACTATGCTTTAGGAAGTTTTTTTTTTTTTTTTAAGAGCTTGTATGGAGAATGACTTGGGGAAAGAAGACACTAGAAGCAGAAGAATCAAGTAGAAGAATATTCTTTAGTCCTAGAGATAAGTGATGTGCTGTAGAGTGTTACTGTTCATTCATTTTTCAGTTGTGTCTAACTCTGTGTGACTGCATTTTGGAGTTTTTCTTGGCAAAGATATTAGAATGGTTAGCCATTTCCTCCTCCAGCACATTATACAGATGAGGAAAATGAGGCAAACAGGATTAAGTGGCTTGCCCAGGGTCACACAGCTAGTAAGTGTCTGAGACCAGATTTGAACTCAGGAAGATGAGTCATCATGTCTCCAGGCCCAGCATTCTATCCAGTAAGTAGCCTAACTGTCCCTCCCCTAGAGTAGTGGCCCTATAAACGAAGAGAAGGAATGTGAAAAATGTGGAAATAGAATGAAAGATAATTAGCAACTGATTTTATACAGAGAGTGATGGAGCATATAGAGTCAAAGAGGACTCCAAGGCTATTAAAGTGGATGACTGGAAGGGTAATGATGCCCTCAGCAGAATTAGAAAAGTAAGGAGGAGAGGCAGCACCTTGGAGAGATGGGACGTACCTTTAATGTGACCACTAAGTCTGACTTTTAGTTGTCAGCTATTAACAGTTAACATTTTTAAACTGCTTATTAAAGTCCTCTGATCATTACTACATTGAGGGGGTTTTTATTGGGGTCTTTTTCTATAATTATATAACCCTGTTTCAAAGAAAACTGAACCATGAGGTAGCGCTTTGGACTTAAAGTCAGGAAAAGCTGTTTGGATCCCACCTTAAGCAGTAAACTAGCTGAATGACTCTAGCAAGTCACTCAAACTTTCAGAGCCTCGATTTCCTCATCTGAAAAATAATGATAATAACTGTATCCATCTTGCTAGTTTGTGGGGATCAAAATGAGACAATTTGATTGCTTTATAAATCTTAAAGCCTTCTGGAAATATTAGCTTCAATAACTGTTGTTATTCAAGATTCTCCTGCCATCTAATGGCATTTACTTAAATTACAGGCATAGTTAAACTAAAACACCATTTTGGGGAGAAAAGCCTCCCCAATTTAATACTACTTTAGTGGTGAGAAGTGTCTCAATATATTTAAGAAATATGTACAGAATAAAAATGTCCATAAGGTGATCAGATGGTAAAGTATGCATGTATCAAATTCTTGTGCACTTTAATGGGGAGATCAGAATATAATTTATGGAGGTTTAATGTGTAGCCTTGGTGATATGGGAACAAACCACTAACTTTTCTGATGTTTGTTTTTTACACTCGTTAGGTGCTTCATTATCAAGCAAGCTGTGCTTGTCAGTTTGATGACCTTTTCTCATGAGAATCTATAATAGCAGAAAGTCATCTTTTTTTTTCAATTCTTAATAGCTTTTTTGCCCTCTTAATTGACTTCTCCTTTCCATCAAACTTTAATTTCAAGGGTAGCTGTCTATCATTCAATATTCATGAGATTTATTAAAGCATCAGCATTTTGAATTAGTCTCTCTAATATCAGTTCTTGATTTATTGAATTAGAACAATTAGAACTAAGGGGTTAATTAGCATAATATTTCCATGTTAATATACACAAAAGAATTTTTAACTTCTTTCTACATGACAACAAACTGTTGTTTTTTAAACAGTAGAAAGATGCATATAGCTGAGCCTGGGACAATATTAATAGGGCAATTGTTTTAGTTGAGGGAAATAGCATAATTAATTATATTTTATTTGGTATTGGTTTAAGTACATTTTCAAGGGATTTTTATCTAGTTTTGTGATAAAAAGAAAATCTTCCTGCTGGAGTTTTTTGGCCAGCATTTTATTGATAATGCTTTTATTCATTTTGACAATTCTCAAATTACCTCTAGCCCCCATGTAGCCATTGAATAAACTCTTATAACAAAGAAATACTTTTAAGGAATTAGAAGGAGAAAGAGAAGATGGAGGAGACCATGTCTGCAAACATATGATTCATATGTTTGATATATAGTCCACCACTTCTCTGCTAAGAAGGGGAAAATATGCATCATTATCATTCATCTGAAATTAACGTTGGTTATTTCATTGAACAGAGATTAAGGATTTTTAAAGCTGAAAGGTACCTTAGATGTCATCTAAGCCAGCATCTTCATTTTATAGTTAAAGAAACTGAGGCCTGGAGAGGTTAAGTGACATGCCTAAGGTCACACAGTTGACCTAATTTTAATTCCAAAAATCTCTCTCTTTCCTTTGTATTTTGTTGCCTAGCTTAGTGAAAACCAGCTTAATCAGAATCTGTGCACAAGATCTATCTTAATGTCTTTGAATAGGTTTTAGTTTATTTCACTGGTCTTTGAATTCAGATTTTTTGACGGAAAAACAAGTTAAGCAAGTCACTTAACTTTTCTTCTCTGTTCTATACTGCCCTAAAAGTTCTTATATCTTTCAATGTTATTTTCCTTTACTTTATTATAGGCATTATATATAAATTGTTCATCAGTTCATTTGACATCTTCCTATGTTTCTCAAAGTTCTTCATACTTGCCATTTCTTATGGCACAATAATATTTCATTATATTTATAGATCTCAATTCAGTCCTTGGAAAAATTTTCCATCTACATATTCTATAAGCTCTAAGTACAATTTGGTATTAGTCAACAGAAGCTCTGTAGTGAATTATTTTTTTTCTTATTTCAATCCCAAATCTGCCTCAAGTACTCACTATCCCCAGAACTCCCAGAGGAGTTTCATTCTTTTGCAGAAGAAAAAAAAAGGAGAGAATTTTATTGATTATAGATTTAGAGTTGAAATTGATCAATTCTAATCCCTTCATTTTCAAATAAGGAAACTGAGGTCCAGAATCTGCTGAACTTTTCCAAAATCACATAAGTGCTAAGTGGCAAAGCTAGGATTTGAACCTACATCTTCCTGACTCCAAATCCAATATTATTTTTATTGTACCATGTCTCTCTGTATCAAGATACTGGCAGACATGGAAAAAAGATCTTCTCCCCTACAATATACCCATTCAGCTGGAGCAGAGAAAAGCAATTTTATCAAATAGTATGTGGCTAACATCTCTTATTTTATGTGTATATAGCTAATATTTATTTTGTTCTCTAAATCCTACTATTGATAAAATCATAGAACAAAATTTTCTATACATTAAGAAATCAGAAATTCATTCATAATGCTAGTGAATCTTACCAATAATATTAGTTGGCATTCCAAGAAAGTATTAATTTTATATCTATTTTGCACATATTTATAAATGTGTATTTTGTCACCCCTTGTAGAATACAAATTCATTGAGGACTATTGTCTCTGTGTCCTCAACTTAGAATGATGCTTGGCACATAAAATAATAATTATAATAACAACAATAATAATAGCCAGCATTTCTTTAACTCATACTATGTGCCAGGCATTTTACTAAAAAATGTGAAAGAGATGAATAAAATAATGAACAGATAATGGAAGCTGGCATGATTAGCACACACAAGATAGAAACCAACAGCTGAGATGTCTACAGCCAACAGAAGCATAGCCAGCAAGACACCAGTAACTAGAGCAAATTTCTGTTTGTGTACTTGCAGATAAAATGGAGATGCAGGATTGTAGTGTGTGTTAGTCATCAAGTCAAGAATTTTTAAGGGTCTTCTATGTTCTGGGAACAATCTAAGCCCTGGAGATATGATGAGAGGCAAAAACAGTCTCTTTCTTTAAGGAGCTCACAAGTAGATTTCAAAATAGTTTTAAAGACTGAGCTGGAAAAGAGGTTGAGTTGATAGGCACATGAAAGAACTCTAGTGACACATCCTTATGATCCACACTATTCCAGGAATTGTTTAATATTTTGATCAGTTACTTAGATTGAAGACATAAACTTAATGTTCATTCATTCTGTCAGAAACTATTTGTTAAGCTTATTTTATGTGACAGAAACAATGCTAAGCACTGGAGACCCAAAAAGAGGCAAAAGACAGCCCCAAACCTCAAGGAACTTAACAGTTTAATGAAACACAAAATGCAAACAAATATAAAGTCAGCTATATGCAGGAAAAATAGGAAATAATTAATAGAGGGAAAATATAGGAATTAAGGAGGGTTCAGGAAGATTTCCTGTAGAAGATGGGGTTTTAGTTGGAACTTAAAGGAAGCCAAGGAGGTCAGTAGTCATTCTAGGCATGCAAGACAGAGAAAATGCCTTGGAGCCAAGAGATGGAGTGTCTTCTTCATGGAACAGCCAGGAGGCCAGTGTCCCTGGATCAAAGAGTTGGTTTCAGGGGAGTAAGGTATGAGGAGACTGGAAAGATAGGAGGGGGCTATGCTATGATGAAGGTTGAATGCCAAATAGAGCATTTTGCATTTGCTCCTGGAGGGAATAGGAAGTTACTAGAATTTATTGAGTAAGCAGGTGACATGATCAGACCTGTGTTTTTAGAAAAATATTTTAGTGGTTGAATGGATGAGAAAGTGGAGAAAGATGAGTCAGAAAGACCAGTGGGCTACTGTAGTAATCAAAACATTAGCTAATGAGTAACCTGCTCCAGAATGCTAGCAATGTCAGAGGAGAGAAGAGAAGGTATTTGAGAGACACTGCAAGGTGAAATCAATAGGTTTTGGCAACAGATTGGGAGGGGTAAGATTGGGCGGGTTTAGGGGAAAAGGTGATTTCTGTTTTAGACATGTTAAGTTTAAGATCTCTACTGGACATCCAGTTCAAGATATCTGAAAGTCAGTTGGAGATGTGAGATAGGGGGTTGGGAGAGTGATCGGGGCAGAAAAGGTAAATTTGAAAATTATCAACATGGAGATAGTAATTAAATCCAAGGAAGCTGATAAGATTGCAAATTGAAGTAGAAGAGGAGAGAAAATAAGGGACACCTGAGGGACACCTGTGGTTACCGACCATGATCTGGAATAGGATTTAGTAAAGGAGACAGAATGAGCAATCAGATAGCTAGGAAATTTGGGAATGGTGTCCTGAAAACCTAGAGGGAAGAGAAAATATCAGGGGGAAAGTGATCAGTAGAATCAGAGGCTGCAGAGAAGTCAAGAAGAATGAGGATTGAAAAGTCCTTTGAATTTGGCAACTAGGAGATGATTAACAACTTTGGAGAGAGCAGTTTTGGTGGAATGATAAAGTCAGATTATAAGGGGCTAAGAAGAGTGTGAGAGGAGAGAAAGAGGAGGAACCTATTGTAGATAGCAGCCTTTCTGAGGAATTTAGCTACAAAGGTCACAAGACAAATAGGCTGATAGTATTAATGGAAATATAAAATGAGAATATTTTCAGGATGGGGGCACATGAGCATGTTTATTGGAAATAAACCAGTAGAGAGAGGAAGAGATTGAATTTAAGTGAAACAGTGGGAGTGATAGAGAAGATAGTGAGATCACTTGAGCAAGTAGAGGGGTTATTCTTGGTAAAGGGTAAGGCCACTTCCTCATATGAGACAGGTATGAATGAAAAAAAAATGGCAGAAGGCACCTAAATGATAGGAAATGAGGAAGAGAGGATAAGAGAGAGTTCATGAAAAATGACCTCAATTTTTTTTCTGTAAAATGAAGCAAGTTTCTTAGCTGAGCTGGGGGAGGAAATCCATGGGTATTTAGAGGAGGGACGAAAAAGTTTGGAAGAGCCACTGTAGAGAATGGGAGAGTGAACTGATGATGCCTAGCCACAGTAGGGACCTTGTTGAGGCTATGTAATATAAATTTGTAGTGGACCCAGTCAGAATGGTTGGATGATTTCCTCCACCTTTGTTCAGTAGCACATGTGTTGACAGGAAGGCAGCAAATGATGGGAGTGATCCAAAGCTGATGCTTGACTGGTCATAATCAGCACTATGATAAGCAGAGTAGGGATTCAAGGAAAAAGGACAATTCCTCAATTTAGTTAATGACATCGAGCTAGGAAATATCTTTAACAAGGTGAATGACAGTATCTAAAAAGAATCTGATCTAGAGAATGTGCCTAACTCACTAAGAAAGTCAAATAACACTGAGTAGGAGAAAAATAATATTTGATGTACAATTCCTGTCATCTTATGAGTGGTCAGCATTAAATTATAGTGGTGGCAAGTTGTTTCAGGCAGCTACAGTTTTGAAAAACAGAAAAAGAATTTCTGAGGGAAACACTCAACACAATCACTTCTCAACTTAAAAGGAAAACATTACAGAGAAGGCACTGTCCTAATAACAAATCTAAAAATAGTTGAAGTGTTTGCATTGCATATTCAAAAGGGCTTTCACTAGCAGTACACAGCTAAATATTTGTTGCTTAATACACTACATTTATTCTGATGATACCTGATTGATCGAGGAATTGAAAACAGAATTTAAAAGATCAGCATGAACTTCGGTACCTAAGCAGGGATTTGACACTAGGGCTGCAGAGGAGACAGTCTCTACTTAGTGATCTTTCTGTACTATTTCTCTTCCTCTGGATGACCCAGAAACCATTGGATTATATGTAGATTTCATTTACCTTTTCTTCTACCTTCTTAGTTTACATCATTGACACTTACAAATAAATATGAGAACCCCAGCTCTTTATAGAAAATCTGTCTTAGTCCAGAGCTGTAATCATTTACTTAATAATTACTATGTTTATTTCCAGCTTTGGGGGAGTAAAAGAGAAATAGAAGCTCTAATTCCAGCCCTTGCAAAGCATACAGTCTATTGAAGGATACAGAGTATATACAAATTAAACAAAATAAGAAAAATTAGAAAGCAACATGGCAATGAGGGCAAAATGGTATAATCCAAATAAAGTAGGTAGGTATAATAGAAAGGTAAAGAATACAGGAGGAAATCTGGAATCTGTGATTTGTAATTCTTTTGGTGGGAAATTCACCCAACAGTTGCTCCAGGACTCCCTCCCCCACTTTCTTCTAACTACACCTCACCCTTCCTTCCCCCCCGAAAAAATCAAACACTAAGAAAAAAACCTGTACAATTTTAGATTTTTAAATGTTAACATGGGAAATAGACCTATATAAAAAAAAAAAAAACCTAAGTGTGGCAAAAATGTTTACTACTAAAAAAAACGGGTTGAGGTTAAAACAAAATCATTTTCTGAGTTCTACCAGTCAATGAGTTGGTACATTTCTGAGAGGAAATATCTTGCCTTGCCTGTATTTGATTTCCAATATTTCTAAAGAAATCATCATGATCTTCTCATTATGAAAACTGAAAAGTCATAACAAGACAAGATCTACCATAAACTCCTATAAGTCACCTGAATGTTTCTGGAAAGCATTTTTCCAAGGCCTTTCTGTTGTCAGGTCTTTTTACTGAATCATAACTCACTGTTTAACCATATCCACCTTGTACTTCAGTTTTAAATTTTTCCCCCTGCTGCCATAATTAGTGTGACAAGGTAATTCATTAGCATGTGAAAGACCTTGTGTTCCAAGGAGTAAAATGGAGGTGGAAATGCTAATTAATGTATTTTGTTAAATGGTTATCTACTTTGGTCTTGGCTAATTTATAAAATGTTTCAACTAATGAGTTTAAATTACTGGAAGGATTAGGAGAGTACTTCAAAATTTAAATTACCTTCATTAATAGAAAATATTTAAGGAATCCTTTTAGCTGTATGGGTAGGGGAAGGAATAAAATTAATATAATTTTCTTAAGTCTCTTAGGCTAGGATTAAGAAAAGAAGGGGAGGGATTGCCTCAAGAAGGGGCCTCACATTGTATTCCATGCCAACCCTAAGACCCCTTCTTTATAAGAAAGTGAAACCCCAGGGGAATTCAACATTCTCCTTAGCTGAATGTATTGCCCTCTGTCCTGAACCTTGAAATCTAAATGCAAGTCCTCAAGGTCACCACAGTTAGTCAGTTAGCATTTATTAGGATGTAGGAGTCATCTGCATTTAGGTTTCTATAAGAACCATACTCAGGGACACCTTACATTGTGAACATTAGTGTCTCTGCATAAGTGGATTCTGAGACCTTGCCTTCAGAGTGACTCCTAGCTTACCTTGAAATCTTCTAGACCCAATGAAAATTCTTGGGAAGGTCCGCAAATTGTGCAAGCATTAAGTATTGGCCTAGCTTCTCTTAGTGTAGAAATTGGACAATAATGATTCCTGAGTCGGATCAAGTTCTGACTCACTCTGAGTTCACTCTCTGTTCCAGATTCTCTAAAACTCCTTTGAAATTTAGAAATATACACCTGTACAGTGACTGTACATCTTAACAAGGATGTTCAGCATGCACTACTAGTAGGCTCTCTGTATGAGTGTCTTTGGTTTTATCATGGTCCTGTTGAAGGCCGAGAAATTACCTAATTAATTTCAATATTATGCTTGAGTGTATTCTGGATAGCTCAAGCCTCAAAATTAACTCAGCATTTCAAAACCCATTAATTCTCTGAGTCCATATAAAGTATACATATAACAATGTAATAGATATGTTCTAACAACACTTTTCACTAAATATGTCTCTATTAGTTGCTTATCTATGAGTTACATATAACCTCTACCCTTTCACTTACCTATGTGCCCCAATCAAACTCATAAAGAGATGTGATTTTCTGCTCTTCTGGATAATTTCTGCCACTGCACTCTTCAATCAATTATTTAGAAATTAATTAATACTAATCACAAGATGAATTTACCAAGGTGCCTAAAGAACCATCTAGATCATGATATAGACAGCTCAGATGCCAAATATTTCCTGTTTTATTCCATTGCGTTAAATGGGAAAAAAAAAATCACTGTGCAATTTTATCTACCATCTTAATATTATAGTATCTTAGAGCTAGAAGGGGTGTTAGAATTGAAGTGATGATATCTGTTTTTACAAAACAGAAAACCAGCCTAGAAAAAGGAAAAATGACTTGTCCAAGATCACATAGCAGATTAGCGACAAGACTGGGATTAGACCCCAGAGTTGCTTAAACTTTTTACCTATGGTCTTTCTTCTTTATCACTCTCATTTTGGTTATATAAACCTAGTCAAAGGCTGTAAGGCTTATGGGATTTAAAGATCTTCCATGCCCCATTAGACGTGCTGACGTAGCAGGAAGGGGCGGGGCAAGCGAAAGTGAAAGCCAGCCAAAGCGAAAGCCGAGCTAGCGTTCCTGTGGGCTGGCGGTGGTGGCGACGGTGGCGGCGGCAGCAGCAGAGGCAGCGGCAGCGCAAAGCCCTTTTTGAGATAGGACTGCTAAGGACTTTCTGCTAAGGACTCCTGCTGAGGACTGCCAGGGGCCGGAACTGCTGGGAACACGCTTCCCGGACGCTGGGTGGTTGCTGTGAGTGGGGAGAGGAGGACCTTTGCCTGAGGTAGCCTGTTCTGTTTTAAAGGCTTGAAAATGTGGGTGCTTTCTACTTTATCTACCTGTGCCAATATCATAACTACTCTGATGGCTTTCACTTTCTGGTTTTGGGACTCAGTCTTTTGGTATCTTAATAAATTTTCTAGTTTATTCCCCATATGGCAAGCATGACATATTTTGTAATGGATAATTATATCAGCATATTTGTAATCTCCATAGGCATTGTGAATATGGCATTGCTGATACATTTGGCGACCAGGATGGGATCACAAAATGTCAGGCCTCTATTTGGAAGCAGTGGGGCTTTAGAGGGAGAAATGGCTATTCCAGGATGGGAGGATTTGCCTTATTCCTCTCTAGCCAGAGAATGGGCTAAAAGCACAGGGCCCTGTGAAAACTGGGAACCAAGGCTAAAAGAGGGAGAACCTGGAAATTTGGAAAGATGTTTGAAAGCAATACCCATAGAACCAGGCAAAGAACTGGCAGGAGTGTGCAGGAGAGGCTGGGTGCTGCTAACAAGTTATCGCCTTATGTGTAAAAGTAGGGATAAGCTGCTGAAGGAAAGAGCTCAGATGGCTAGGGAGTCAGCTGGATTGCCTGAGGATTCTTCTGTGTCACAGCACTCAGAAGAGCAAACTGGAGGGACTCATGTGGTCCAGGAGCAAGCTACTGTTCATGTAGCTAAAAGGAAGCAAAAAACTAGCAGAACGAATGTGCATGCAGCTTTTGTACAGGCTGGGCAGAGTTGCCCTGACAGCTTCCAGGAGAATGTGTGTGAGGAGAATGGAGCAAGGTTAGATGAGGAGTCTTCTAATGTAGAAGCTCTCCCCATACGAAGAAGAAGACAGGAGAACCACCGAGGCAAAACAGAGTCCAGGGAGATAATTGAAGATTTCACTCAACAGGAGATCACTGATATATTGAGTAGATTCACCCAAAGAATGGGTGAGTCTTTAGTGTCTTGGATAGTAAGAATCACTGATGAAGGCGCCGGAGGAATAACACTGGACAATGAGGACTGTTTAAAATTCATAAGTATCAGTCAGAATCCTTTTGTACACCAGGCTTTTAGGGATCACAATATGCAAGGAGGAAATAACAAAACTAATCTTCTAGCTTTAGCTGCAGAAGGGTGCAAAAAGCAATATCCGACTGAATCTATGTGGCCTAGGGGAGACAGACCCTGGTACTCACTTAGAGACTGTATGAGAAAGCTAAAGGAGGAGGTAATGAAAACTGCTATCCTGATTAGAGATGCAAATGCATATTATGATACCCCGCTAGGAGTTCCTCATAGAAATATCATAGTGAAGACGGCTCCTCCTGCATATAAGCACCTAATTCTGACTCTTCTAATTGGAGAAATAGGGCACCCTCTTTCAGAGGTGCTGGATAAGATTTCACAATTAAGCGATTTAGGGGAATGGGGAAAAGACAAATTGCCTCGAGAGAGAAGAGTAAACAGCCAGAGGATTCAGAGACAAAATAGACCCACAAGAAGGGAACTGTTTACTGCTCTATTAAGAGCTGGGGTAGACTTTAGAAGAATAGATGGTATTCCAACTGAAGAGATGCATAAACTGTACCAAGAAAAGGTACTTAGCATTAGAATGAACAGGGAAGCAGGAACCACCCCCGCAGGTATTTCTGAATCTGAATCTTTGTATACAAGTTTGCCCCACCTTCAGGGGGAATAGGAGATAGGCCAAGCCCCAGCCCAGATAAAAGAAATATGCAGAAGAGATTGCAGACCCCATATTGGTTTAACAATATATTGGAAGAATGGATCAACTACTGTGACTAGGGCACTGATTGATACTGGGGCTGAGGCAACACATATCTATGGAAACCCTGATAAGTTTAAACATGGAACTCCTATTACCATCACAGGTCTAGGAGGCACTGAAATATCAGCCAGACAGGTTAAAATAACAATGAAAATTGGTCAGTTACCTAAGAAGGAATATACTGTGGTTGTTGTACCCATTACTGAATACATCATTGGAATAGATGTATTGAGAGGCATGACTCTGAATTTACCTGAAGGAAGATACCAATTTGCTGTGAGGAAGATAGGAATTAATACAGTTTTAGTGGGAAAACTAAAAATGGACCCAATCACTTTACCTGAACCTTCTGAAGTAATTACTTTAAAACAGTATCGTGTGCCAGGTGGGCAAGATGAAATTACCACTACTATAAAGGAATATGTTGAAGCAGGAGTGTTAGTCCCTACAACCACAAGATGGAATAATCCTGTCTGGCCAGTAAGAAAATCAGATGGGACGTGGAGAATGACTGTGGATTATAGACAGTTGAATAAGGTGACTCCTTCTTTGTATGCTGCTGTTCTAGATACCATCACCTTAATAGAAAGGATCCAGAAATATGACGGGACTTGGTAAGCAGTTATTGACTTGGCAAATGCCTTCTTCACCATCCCAATAGACCCTAAACAATGGGACCACTTCGCTTTCACTTGGCAGGGTAGACAATATACTTTTACTCGCTTGCCACAAGGGTATATACATAGCCCCACTATTTGTCACAGGATTGTGGCTGAACAGTTGGACGAATTAAAGCTACCTGGTGTACAGCTTACCCACTACATTGATGATATCATGATACAGGGAAAAAATGCGAAAGTAGTGGAAAGGAGTTTGACCCTTCTAATTGAGCACATGAAAAGTAAAGGGTGGGAAATTAACCCTGCAAAAGTTCAAGGACCAGCTCAGAATGTGAAGTTTTTGGGTATACGATGGAACAGGGGGCTAAGGGAGATTCTTCCTCAAGCCCGACAAAAGATTCAGGATTTTCCTACCCCTACCAATAAGAAGGAGGCCCAAAAGTTCATAGGATTGTTTGGATACTGGAGGCACCACACTCCACATTTGGGACGGATTTTAAAACCTTTATATAGAGTCACACGGAAGAAATATGAATTCGATTGGGGACTTGAGCAGAGTAAAGCTTTTGAAGAAGCCAAGGCTGCCATACAATTGGCCCTAGATTTGTGGCCCATGCAAAATGGTCCAGTGGAATTGCAAGTGACTGTACAAGATGATTATGCAAGCTGGAGCTTATGGCAAAAACAACAAAGCCGAAATGTACCTTTGGGATTTTGGTGTAGGAAACTCCCTTCATCTGGAGTCCAGTATACACCTTTTGAAAAGCAGTTGTTAGCTGCATATTGGGCTTTGGTGGAGACTGAACAACTGACTTTGGGCCATGAAGTGATATTAAGACCTGGAATCCCAATTATGACCTGGGTAATGAGTACCCCAGCTTCTCACAGAATTGGACATGCCCAAGAGGCTAGTACAATCAAATGGAAGTGGTATATTCAAAATAGAGCGAAAACAGGCAAAAGCGGAGTCTCTGCTCTACATGAATCGGTAGCAAACATAGAAATTGAGAGGAATGACACACCCCCTGAGCCAAAGCAACAGTTGGTAAAGTCCACTGTAAAATGGAATGAGGGATATGATGTGTTAACTGAGGAACAAAAAAGACATGCATGGTTTACTGATGGGACAGCAAAATATTTGGGCAAAAAAAGACATTGGAAAGCAGTGGCCTATAACCCATGTAGTAGAAGGACTTTGGAAAGTACTGGGATAGGTGGAAGTAGCCAATATGCTGAACTTATGGCAGTATATCAAGCCATCAAAATAGAACAAGGAGGACAGTGCCATATATTCACTGATTCATGGGCGGTAGCTAATGGGTTAGCTACATGGATGCCCATGTGGAAAAATGAAAATTGGGAAATTCATGGCAAACAAGTCTGGGGCAAAGAATTATGGGAAGATATCTGGAGCATGTCTTTGGTCACTGACTTGTCAGTTTTTCATGTAGATGCTCACGTGGCCCCCACCATACCAGAACGTGAGTACAATGCTCATGCTGATCGACTGGCAAAGATTGCTACTGAACATATTGTCCCTACTTTGACAACAACTGATGATCTGGTATTAGTAAAATGGGTCCACCAAACAGCAGGCCATTTGGGGGTCCAGGCCACACACCAGTGAGCACAAGATCGAGGTATTAGTATCTCTCATTCACTGTTAAAACAGATAGCAGAAGAATGTCATATATGTCAATTGGAAAAGGAGCGAACTGTTCCTCGGGTAGTAACTGGAGAGATAGCAAGAGGAAAAGTCCCAGCCCAAATCTGGCAAATAGATTATATTGGTCCACTACCACTGGATAAAGGATGCAGATTTATATGTACTTGTGTTGACACCTATTCAGGTGTACTAGTAGCTTGTCCTTATAAGAATGCAACCCAGAAAAACACTTCTAAAACTCTAGATCTCATAAGTCTATATTATGGAACCCCAATGCAGATTCAAAGTGACAATGGGTCACATTTCAAAGGCAATGAAATGAAGAAGTATTGTATACTAAACAATATAGAATGGATATATCATATTCCATATTATCCAGAAGCATCTGGGTTAATTGAAAGAATGAATGGATTACTGAACGAACAGTTGAGGAAGTTAAGTTCCAATAATTCATATCAACATTGGAAGGATAATTTGTTCATGGCTTTGCGTAATTTGAATAATAGACCATTGGGAGGAAGTACACTTCTAGCCAGAATGATGACCCCCAGTCGGCAAATTAGAAAACAACAAACACACAAGATCCCAAATATTGAGTATTGGACCTTGAGGCCAGATGTCCCAGCACCATACCCAGGACCACCTGGTTCGGAGGGGTATGATTTACATTGTTTAGAGGACCTTTGGTTGGACAGGAAAGAAGTAAGAAAAATTTCCACTGGGATATGCATAAGAATCCCTAAAAATCACTTTGGACAGGTTTTACCCAAATCAGGATTAGCAGCTCAAGGAATACATGTATTGGCTGGAGTAATAGATTAGAATTATCAAGGAGAAATTGTTGTAACATTCCAGAATTTAGGTGAAGGGCCCATACAGATTCACAAGAATGATAGGATAGTTCAAGTGATTATCGTTCCTTGTAAAACAATGCCACTTGTAAAAACTGACCCTCCTTCCAAAATAACTGTCACAGGAACTGAAGGATTTGGTTCTACTGATAGAATAAAATCAGGAGCTAAAGTATGGGTAAAACGGAAGCCAGATGATGTTCCAAAGGCTGCAGAGATTATAGCATATGGGAAGGATAACACTGTAACTATTGTTTATTCTGGAGAAGATGATTACAAAATTGTACCCTCAAGTCATTTATTCTACCGTGAGTGAGGCTACAATAGTCTGGTTATTGTCTCTTTGCTTCTTCTTGATTTTTTGTTTGTTCACCTTGTTTGTTAGATTTGTTTCCACAGGCTTGGTACCCTCCATCTGTAGATGCCTGATAGCTTAAGCTGGATGTCACCCCCTGTCTGCAACTGTGATGTGTCACCCTTGGATCTGGCATCAAGCATATTAAGAACTGACCTCTCAAATGGGACCCCTAAGGACAGGGACAGCTCTACATCCGATTTCAGCAGCAAGTAGCCATAGAAGAAGAGATCTTCACCCCTTACCATAAGATTTTGGGGCCCCATTTGTTCGGGGTGGGGGGAATGATGGGGAGCTTGTGCTCAAGCCCCACCCTAAAATATGGTTTTCTGTGTTTATTGTGTGCTATTCTTGTTATATTGTTGTGAAATTTTGTTGACACCAGTTATTCCTACTGTATTTTTGCCAAGTAAGGGACATGAAAGATCTTGGGGCCGAATGTAAGGGTTATGGGATTTAAAGATCTTCCATGCCCCATTGGACGTGCTGACGTAGCAGGAAGGGGCGGGGCAAGCGAAAGTGAAAGCCAGCCAAAGCGAAAGCCAGAGAAAGCGAAAGCCGAGCTAGCATTCCTGCGGTGGCTGGTGGTGGTGGTGACGGTGGCAGCGGCAGCAGCAGAGGCAGCGGCAGCGGGAAGCCCTTTTTGAGTTAGGACTGCTAAGGACTCCTGCTGAGGACTGCCAGGGGCCGGAGCTGCTGGGAGCGCGCTTCCAGGACACTGGGTGGTTGCTGTGAGTGGGGAGAGGAGGACCTTTGCCTGAGGTAGCCTGTTCTGTTTTAAAGGCTTGAAAATGTGGGTGCTCTCTACTTTATCTACCTGTGCCAATATCATAACTACTCTGATGGCTTTCACTTTCTGGTTTTGGGACTCAGTCTTTTGGTATCTTAATAAATTTTCTAGTTTATTTCCCCATATGGCAAGCATGACATATTTTGTAATGGATAATTATATCAGCATATTTGTAATCTCCATAGGCATTGTGAATATGGCATTGCTGATACAAAGGCTTATTATTCTACCAGAACACAAAATGTGTTTCAGAATCCAGGGACTAATTTCTCCATAGTTACTTTAAACACATATTTTCCTCTGGACATTTTGCATTCCAAGAAGACTCAATTGTCTGCTAGTTACCAGTCTTATCCTGCTATTTATTTCTTCTGTATCCTTGTAGATCATGCTTGACTTTTTCTTCCAAATCTCCAAATGTTGAAATCCTTCACTTCTTTCATATCATAGTTCAGGTACTGCTTCCTTCCTGAATTCTTCCTTGATGCCTCCAGCTGTAATTGGTCTTTTCTCTACTTAATTTTTTAGATTATTCTATTTAAATACTACCTTTGTGTACTTATTGTGATATATTTACTACATAGGGAAACATATAGTTGTCTTCTCTGTAGATGAATTACATGTAAGATTCTTGAAAGCAAAGAAGATGTTTTCTTCATTCTTGTATTCTCAATATTTAACTTGTTGCCCTGAACATAAACATTTGGCAAATTTTTATTGATTGGAACAGAGGTAGCAGAAAGTATTATAATATATTACTACAATATCTAGGAACAATTATAATTTTATCAAAGTGGCAAGTGAATGATCTTGCTTCATGAAAGTATTTACAATTGGGGCTTTTCACACAGGTGAAAACTTTTCTGATTTCTTTTCCAGCTAATGTCAGTGATATTATGACCTTTCATTTGCAAACCAATTGTTTTTGATGGGGTGAGGAGACTTGGGAAGAAAGTAAATTATTATGACAGTGTAGAAAACATTATGCCAAATGACTTTTCTTTCCAACAATACAAATGACTTTAACCTGAAAAAAAATGTTAAATTTTCATTAAATTCAGATTGCAGTTATTAGAGGGAAAAACCCTGGGTCCAAAAGAAACTCAAAATGAATCAGAGTCCAATCACAGGTTATGAAAGAGTTTGTTGTCAGAGAAGAGCTTGCAAGTGAAGCAGAGAGATGGAGTTCTCAGATGCTCAAAGGGGAGTGGAAAAAGGGGAAGATATTCATAGTTTCTAGCAGCTTTGGGTAGGGAGTGGTGATTAAGGGAGAAGATGTCTGTGGACAAAATAGCCAGGAAGCAGGATGTTTGTCAAGTCCCAAGTCTGCAGTTACTGCTCAAAGTTGTTTTTGAGTAAATCAAGGCTGAAGCTGTGGTTTTTAGAAGCTTCAGGCATCTCCAAGTTCAGCTAGAATCAACTTGCAAAGGATGGCTGGTATGTCAAGCAACCCTGAGCTTCAGAAGCCCTTCTGATTGGCTGATTGTTTTACTATTTCATTGCCTGGCTCCATTGTGAAAAGGGGAAGCTACAACATATCTAGCAGGTTAGTATAGAAATTACAGAGCCCATATTTACATAGTAGAGGTAATGATAACAGCTGACAGTTATATAACTCTTTAAGGTTTGCAAGGTACTTTACATACATCATCATATGGGCCTCACAATAATTCTGAAAGGTAGTTATTAAAATCATTATGTTCATTTTTCATGAACAAAAGAAATGAAGGTTTGAAGAGTTTGCCTCAGTTTCCTCAACTATAAAATTAGCTGGAGGAGGAAATGACAAACCACTAGAGTATCTTTGCCAAGAAAACCCTGAATGGGTTCACAGTCAGACATGGCTGAGGAAACTGAGTTTGAAGTGATGTGCCTAGAATCCTATAGTAAGTTTCAGACTCAGGATTTGAAGATAGGTTTTCCTAAATTTACTACTTTATACACTATACTAAATCTTTTGATGCTTTAGTGTTTTTATGATAGCTGCTTAAACAAGGTTATACACAGAGTACTAATTTAAGGAAAAATCAAAATGGTAGCAGTAGTTGATGACTGGCTATAAGTGTTTATAGCCAAAAAATAATGACAAATTATTCAACTGAAAAAATAGGATTAAATATTTAGTTGCATTTTAGACCTATACTTAGATCACATTTAACCATAGCTCGTATTTGTAGAATGTTTTATAGTTTACAAAATATTTTCACATACCTTATTTCATTTAATCCCTGAAATACCCCTGTGAAGTACATAATCCAATATTATAGTATCATTACTGCATTTTACAGACAAGGAAATTGAGGCTCCAAAATGTTGAGACATTTACCCAAGGTTTTGTAGTGGTGGATCTGCAACCTAAACTTATTTACTATGATTCAAAGTCCAGTGTTCTTTTTTTAAATTCATACAACCTAGGATTACATTTTTTTTAATATTTATTTTAGCACCCCTTGAGGCTGATCTGCATCTTTCTGAAGAGGAGTACTGATAGATTTGGATTCAGTAGCTTAAAGAAAAAGATGTCAAGACCAACATTCTCTCCCCATGCCCTTGGCATTGTCCTTTCTAAGCTAGAAATAACTTGGATATCAGATTAATATTAAATTGAATAAAGTTCTTTCTGTCAGAGTTCTGCTTAAAAAGCAGAGTTGTTGTTCAGTAGTTTTCAGTCATGTCTGACTCTTTTTTACCCTATTCAGGCTTTTCTTGACAAAGATATCTAGTGGTTTGCCATTTTCTCCTCCTGCTAATTTTATAGCTGAGGAAACTGAGGCAAACAGGGTAAGTGTCTGAGGCTGGATTTGAATTTAGGTCTTCCAAACTCCAGTCCCAGTGTTCTATCCACTGAATCACCTATCTATCTTAAACAAAAACAACAACAACAAAAGAGTATAGTGTTACTTATTTTTTCTTTGACAATTAAAGGATGCCATTTTGGATTTGGATCCCTATGCCACATAGGAACCATCACAGTCTCAGAACTGCTTCTCTTTTAAAGACTTCCCTAAGCAACTAAGTAGAGCTAAAGGACTTTTTAAACTTTTATAGCATGGCCTTCTCAGCTACTTTTGGCCTCAATCCAGAAGATCATTTCTTGCTCCACAGAGCCACAATCCTGGGTTGACTTCAAAGCCTTATCCTGGACTTTGACTCAGGGATTCATTTGGCTATTGCTTGTTAACTCTAGATTGATTTTCTTTAACTAAAACTGGAAATAACAAACACAGAGGCCAAAAATAAGCCAGTTTTTTGGGGCTACATACCTTTAGAGAGGAGAAGATCTCAAGGCTTCTTCCTTTATAGCATAATCTCTTACAGGACACCATAAGCAAAGTAAAATAACGAACAAAATAGCTGAAAGGATCGACACAAGAGAAATTATGGAAACTGATTAAGGCCTATTGAATTCCTCACAATCAAAGAACCTCCCATTCACTACATGGTTAGCTAACCAGAACCTGTTATAGAATGTGTATACATGCCCCACAGTCTCTCCAGTTGTTTTCAGTTCTTTGCTATGAAATATTCTCTTGTAAATATTTCAGTGTACATGGAATATTTTTTATCCATCATTTCCTTAGGGTGGACACCTGGGTGGCACAATGGATCAAGAAGAAATGAGTTAAAATCAAGCCTAAGGCACTCACTAACAGTGTGAATTTGGGCAAGTCATTGAAACTGTTTTTCTCACTTACTTTTTCTGTAAAATGGGAGTAATAATAGAAATTTGCAGGGTTGTTGTAAGGAGTAAATGAAATAATATTTGAAAAGTACTTAGCACAGTGTCTAATGGATAGTAAGTACTACATAAATGCTAGCTATCGTTTTCATTATTATTGATTATTATTATTATTAATGGAATCGTTTTATCAAACAATATGAACATCCTATTCACTTTATTTTCATAATTCAAAAATTCTTTCCAGAATATTTACATCACTAAATAGTTCTACCAACAGTGCCTCTGGTGTGCCTGTCTTTCCATAGATACCCTGTGGTGATATTGAATATTTCTATCTTTAATCATCTTTGCCAGTTTGCTGTGTGTGAGTTGAAATTAAGTGTTGCTTTAATGTCCATTTTTCTTGTGATTATTGATTTGGAATATTTTATTTGGTTACTACTTGGAAATACTTTTGAGAATTTTTTGAACGTCTCCTTTGACCACTTACCTTTTGGGGACTGGCTTTTGATCTTATATGTTTCTATTAGTTATCTATCTTAGATATCAAACCTTTCTCAAAGACATTTGAAATGATAATTTTTCCCCCTAATCTACCACTTCCCTTCTTACTCACTTTACTCCCTACTCATAGTTTCAAAAGGTAATAAATATAATCTGTGCTTCTATTCTAATGTTTTTATATGTATCCAAAGTTTGAATTTATTGTGAAAGATGTTAATCCAAACCTAATTTTTGCTAGACCATGTTCCAGTTTTCCTTAATGATTCTTAATATGTAGGGAGTTCTTTTTTGGCAATAGATATTTCCTAGTTCATCAAACAAACCTAGGAGATAGGTGCTATTATCATTTCCATTTTGCATTTGACAAAAGTGAGGTAAACAGGTAAAGTGACTGACCCAGGGTCACATAGCTAGTAAATGTCTCAGGGTAGATTTGAACTCAGATCTTCCAGTCTCCAAACCCCACATTCTATACACTGAGGCATCATGCTGCCTGAAATAATCAACCTATCAATTTAGTCATAAACCTTGGTCACTATCTCTTACCACTAGCATTCCCATGTATTTAATTGCCCAAATGAGAAGACTGCCTATTCTTGAGATAACAGCTACCTCACAATGCCATTAACTATATATGATATTATACTCAATCCCTCCTGTCTAAATACTCTGCTACAAATATGTCTGCCTCTTCCAGTGTATACATAGTAATGCCTGCTTCATAATTAACAAATTTTCTTTCATCTTAAATCTTTTACTTTCTTATTCTTTCCACCTTTGGTCACTTACTGAAACCTGATGTTTTTACTGGTGATACTGCTTCCCTAGCTACCCTTTCCAGTACTGACTATATTTTCTCTCTTATCCCTGACTTACTGGTTATAAGGGAGGAACACTTGCTTTTCATTACCATTACCAGATTCTCCCTTTACTCTCATCACTCTGAAATATCTCCTCCTTATAACTTCCTGCTATTCAAATTTATAGAACAATTTAGGTCCCAGACCCCTTTCTCTATTAACTACCATCATTATTCCTTCTTCTTTAATGAATTCAGTGCCTGGTTCGGTGTTTCTCTCCACTCCACTTCCTCCCCTTGTAGTAAGGTCCTTCATTATTGTGGTTCCCGCGAATATTATTACTTGCTAATTCCTCACCCTGTTCTATTTCCATGACTTGTTTTTCCACTTTACTTACTGGCTAACCACAAAGATGGCCATACCCTTGATCTTGCTGTTAATCAGGAATTTTCTTCTATATGTGTGAAACTCTGACAACTCTTTTATGTAACAACCTATTAAAAGAACTCACTCATTTAAAGTCTGGGAGAAATAGAATGACCGATAAGATCCATATTATTCTCTCCTCTGTGGCTTTGGGAAGTTTATTTTAGGTAAGATATTATGAATTCAATCACACTTTATCTGAGATAACATTTATGAAAATTCCTAATTCCTAATATTTAGACAAATAAATTTATGTTTATACCTCTGTCTAGTTAATTCTTGGCCTTCTTGTGGTTAAAGAAAAATTAATTTTATTGGAAACATTAAGTAATTAAGAAAATTATATTCAAGTACCTATGGAGAAAGAGGCATCAAGTGGGACAATTTGGAAAACAGCAGATACTTTCAATTTCCCTTAGTCCTTGAGTAGATGGGTATACTGGCAATATCAGGACAGGTATTCTGCTCTGAGAAGCCAGAATGACTAATGATCTCTCCTCAATATCTCCCTTTCTACTACAGCTAAATACTACCTTCTCTTTCTCCTTTCACTGGTTGTGCTTGACCTAGAAGTTCTTCTTTTGTACTCTAAGAATGTTTATCTTGTACCAAGATAGATCTTTCCTTTCATGAAAATTCCTTAGCTTGTGATCAACTTTCTACAGGATCATTAATTGATTCAAGAAGGTGTACAGGTCCTGTTCACAATTAATATTGTCTAATTGACTCAATCAAGAAGTCTTCTTATGTAGTACAGGTCATTAATTTTAAATGGATGGGATAATCAGTGGAGACCTTTAGATTTATCTGAATATAATCTTTTATCATTCCATATTTTCCCATTACTGAAAAATCCTAGAATTGCCATTATATTTCAATAGCATCTCTAATCCCTCTACCCTGTCATACTGTACTAAACCATAACTACCAGAGAGGTGACTGGTTCACTGATGATCCAGTTTAACTCTACACTATCCTCTTCTGTTGCATCCCTTAGTCCCTTGTCCTATTGATCAGGTCTTGCCAGCACCCAAGTTATTATATGCCTAACATATAATAATAATAATAATGATAGCTGGCATTTCCTTTGCTTTTATATTCACATGCTGATGAATAGAATTAGAGGCTAGGAAAACATGTCAGTTGAAGGCAACACAAATTTATGTCATCTAAATCTCAACTGTGCCCTTGATACAGAAAGATAATATTCAACTTCTTAATTGATCTTATTCCCTCCTACCTTTTCTAGGAACTTACCTTCACTGTCATTCTCACTCCCTCTCTCTAATCTGCAATATCTTTCTTATCTATTTCTTCCTTTTTATTGCCTATAAAATCACCCTTTTATCCTGTCATCTCTGCTAGTTTTAGCTCTTCTAAGCTCAGTTCCTTGAAAAAAAAGTCATCTATACTCAATGCTTAAACCTTCCATCCTCTCATGCAATTTTAAAGTCTTTGTACTTTGGCTTCTGACCTAATCATATAACTGAAACTGCTCTTCTCAAATTATCAAATGATCTCTTAAGTGCCAGATTCAGTGGCCCTTTTTCAGTCTTCATCCTTTCTGACACTTTTGCTCCTTTTGACACTATTGATTATCTTCTCCTGGCTGTTCTTTCCTCTCTGGCTTATTGTGTCCCTATTCTCTTCCTATCTGACAGCTACTGCTGAGTTTCCTTTGCTGTTTCTTCATCCATGTAATACTCACTAACTGTGGGTGTCCCCCAAGGCTCTATCTTGGGTTCTGTTCTTTTTGCTCTGTATACTATCTCACTTGATCTCAAAATTTCATGTCAGTTCAGATAGTATCCCTATAGAGATGATTACCAGATCTATGTATCCAGCCTTAGTCTCATTTTTTTAATTTTTAATCTTAATGAACAATTGCCTTTTGGATACTAGACGGTTTGAACTATATGTAGGCATCTCAATGTCTAAATCAGAACTTATGTTATTTTCTCTCTTACATTTCCCTTTTCTGAGTACCTTCTCACAATGATGTTTTGATACCAAGATAAAGTCAAAATGGATACACTCTTTAGACAGAAAGGGTGATACTATAAGCAAATTAGAAGAGCAAGGAATAGTTTACCTGTCAGATAAATGGAGAATGGAAGAATTTATGACAAAACAAAAGATAGAGAACATTATGGAATGAAAATGTATAATTTTGCTTACATTAAATTAAATGGGTTTTTATTGTACAAACAAAGCAAATGCAACCAAGATTATAAAAGAAACAGAAAGCTGGGAAATTTTTTTTTACAGCTAGTGTCTCTGACAAAGGCCTCACTTCTAAAATATATAGAGAACTAAGTCAAATTTGTAAGAATAGAAGGCATTCACCATTTGATAAGTGGTCAGAGGATATGAATGGGCAGGTTTCAGATGAAGAAATTATGGCTATTGACATGTGAAAAAAGGTTCTAAATTACTGTTGATTAGAGAAATGCTGATTAAAATAACTTTGAGGTACCACTTCACATTTATCAGATTGGTGAACTTGACAAAGCAGGGAAATGATAAATGTTGGAGAAAATGTGGGAAAATTGGAACACTAATGCATTGTTTGTTGATGGATTTGTGAACTGATCCAATCATTCCAGAGAGCAATTTTGAACTATGTTCAAAGGACTATAACACTGTGCATGTCCTTTGATTCAGCAGTAACACTTCTAGGTCTGTACCTCAAAGAGATCATAAAAAAGGGGAAAGGACCTACATGTATAAAAATATTTATATCAGCTCTTTTTGTGGTGACAAAGAATTGGAAAGTGAAGAGAGATCCATTAATTGGGGACTGGCTGAACAAATTGTGTTATATGAATGTAATGAAATACTTTTGTTCCATAACAAAAGATGAGGAGATGAACTTCAGAAGAACCTGTAAAAACTGATTGCTGAATGAAGTTAGCAGAACCAGGAGAATATTGTCCTCAGTAACATTAATATTATATATGAACAGCTTTGATATACTTAGTTCTGTTTCAGCAATGCAATTATCTAAGACAATTCCAAAAGACTCATGGTGGAAAATGCTATCCAGATCCAGAGAAAGAACTAAGGAGTCTGAATGCAGATTGAAATATACTGTTTTATTTTTTTTTCCTTGTGGTTTATCCCTTTTCTATATGCATATATATCCTATATCAGATTGCATGCCTTCTTGGGCAGGGGAAAAATTTAGAATTCAAAATCTTATAAAAGTGAATGTCAAAATTAACAATAAATAAATAATTTTTAAAAGAATATTTTGAAAGGCATAAAATTAACTTAAAGACATGAGATTTCAAAGGGAAGTCAATTATTTATTTAAAATATATTTATCAAAATATTTTCATAATCAACAGAAGTCATGTTAAGAACCACTGATCTACAGTAATTCCTCATATTTGACATTTCTTATAGTATAAATAGTATTAAGTTATAATCATCTATGTCAATTCTTTAGTTATTCCTTTTTCAGAACACACTTTACCTTTCTTATAGTTTTACGCTATTATAAAATGCATTGTTTCCATTTGGGGGGGTCAGATTGATTGTCTCCCTTTGCCTATCAACTCATTTCCCTTTTGATTCATTTTCCTACTTTGCATGTGTTTGAGTGTTTGAGGAAGGTGAAAAGAGGTGCAAAGGTCTGAGAATGCGAGAACATACTTCCCATCATCTGCCTTTGGCTAGTGCTTAGATGGGTAAATTTCCTGCTTCAACCTATCTTTCAACCCCGCACCAAATAAAGCAACAACAATAAAAACCACACTTTCCTCGTGTCAATTATAGTTGACTATTTGTCAGAATGCTCATGGCAGTTATTCTCCCAGTGATCCTGTAGTTGTTTCCCTTCATTCTTGAAGAGGACCATGACATCCGGGAGATAATAGCATGAACTTCAAGTGAATTGGATGTAAGTGAAGGAGGACTCTGCAAAGTCATTAGCCTCATTTTCTTTTCCAGAGCCACCTGGGTCTTTGAAATATAGATTAAGATGATTGGAGATGACCCTGGATGCACTGGGAGACCTTGGCCTTTTTCAAGCTAAAGTCTTTAACAGCTCTCAGTTTGCGGCACTGCCTAAATAGCCCTAGGTGGAGAAGAAAATCCCCTGTCCCCCATCTCCCTCAGGTGTAAACACAGAACCAAACAACAGCTAATACAATAGTACTAGAGAGGGGTGGCCAGGTAGCACAGCGAGTAAGAGCATCGGCTCCAGTGTTGAGAAGACCTGGAGATAGAATCCCGGGCTCAGACACTTAGCACCCACCCAGAAACACCTGGCTGTGTAACCTTGAGCAAGTTACTTAACCCCAATTGCTTAGGGGCAGCCAGGTGGCTCAGTGAGTAAGGGCACCGGCTCCAGTGTCGGGATGACCCGGATCAAATCCGGGCTCAGATACTCAGCACCACACCCAGAAATAACTGGCCGTGTAACCTTGAGCAAGTTACTTAACCCCTATTGCTTAAAAAAAAAAATAGTACTGGAGAATGCTAGGGACCAGATGTGGCAGGGAGGATTTGAATGATTGTCCCTATCACATTTAAAATATTCACTATTACTCCTAGAGATCTGCACGGACTAATTTACTTTTAATTCTAGAAGGTATATTAACTGTTATGGGCCAACAGTTATCAAAGAATTTCTTGTATTTTGTATAGGAAGCTGTTGCCACTGATTGTTCTGTCACACCTTTAAAAGGTTCTTTTTTTCCCATAAAGTAAAGTAGCTATACCGTGTTTCCCCGATAATAAGACACTGTCTTATTATTTTTTGGACAGAAAAACACAAGAGGGCTTATTTTCAGGGGAGGGCTTATTTTAATGAACATTGACAGCAATTTTAATAAACAGGTAAATGTGAACAAAAAATGTACCTTTATTCAATAAGCAAATCACTGGGGAAGAACAGGATGACGTGCTCACTGCTGCAGCTCTGATTGGATGCAGCTCGGAGCGCGGTGTGCGTTTCACCGGGGTGGGGGAGGGACGGTGCATACAGAGGGTAGCATAATGTAGCGTGTAGTGCAGGGGATCACCTTCACTACAGTAGCAATCTCAATAGGGCTTATTTTCGGGGGAGGGCTTATTTTAGAGGAATCTTACACAGTAAGGGGAGGGCTTATTTTCAGGATAGGTCTTATTATCGGGGAAACACGGTAATACCAGGTCACTTTTTTTTTTAAAAAAGGAGGAAGTCAAGGACCCCAAGTACTAAATAGATAGCTTAATCTGACAATAAATAGGCACAAGTGAGGGATTAGTGAAAAACAGTTTCAGTAAACAAAATGAATTGACCTCATTTACCATTTTGGTTCTCTCTAAATTTCCCTTTTTTCTAACTATTGCAATATATATTCAAGCTAAAAAGAGTTGCTCTAAGGCATCAAATTCATTTAAATTGAGGGAATATCTATTTGGCACCTATGAAAGGCAAGGAAGAATTACAGTGAATTATTTGGTGGTAAAATCACCAAAGATACAAAATGTGGGTAATTAATTGATTGATTTTATTATTTTCCTTCAACTGGGTGGGAATTTGTATGTGCTGTGAGACATGTTATATAGCACATCAAGGAATCAATTGCCAGAAAAAAGGTTAACAGGTCACTGATCTAAGAGAAATCAGATCAATGGGCATAGTGGTTCTAAAGAGAAAAAGCAGATATTTTCTCTTTTAATGTTAAAAAAAAACAGAAAAAAAGAACTTTATAATTTTTAAAGTTCACTTTGTCTGCAGGTAAAAATATTTAACAACTTTGACTCTATTATAATTTGATTGACCTATCTTGGAAATAAAATGTATCTGGCCAATTTAAATTGTCTAATAGAAATTGTTCTGTCAAAGCAAAGAGGAGTTTGAGGGTGTTGTTTCTTTCAAATGTCTCATTTTGAAAAGCTTACTCTTCATGATTAATGCTGGGTTGTTTTTTTTTTGTCCTTTCCAAATATAGCACTTTTATCAAAATATCGAAGGTACATAATATATATTTAAAAAATCTTAACATCTCCCTGACACTTAGCAAAGTGATCCTTGAAGTGATAAGTAGATTATACAACTCATTCTTTTGAAATACCTTTCTTAGATACTTTATGATGTAAGAGCCACACAAACATCATACTCCCACCTACACATCCATATCACCCATCCACCCAGTGAGTGGTTGGATGTATGTATGTGCTTGCACAAGTCAATGTGAGTGGGGGGTGTAGGTGGGGGGTGGGGATGGGGGTGTGTGTCTGTATGAGTGTAATGTATTCCATTTGGAATTTAATCATTTAAATACTTGGTTTATAACATAGCAAATTCTTGGAAGCTTAAGTTAAAATCCCAGCAGACATGGCTATTTTGATTTAACCTTTTTTATTTATTTCTAAGAATTAAATAAGATCATCTCAAGATACTTCAGGCAAGGTCTTTAAAAAGGCCAATCTCTTGCTATTTTTTGAGTACAATGAGGATCTTGTGAATTTCTCTGTATCCATAATTCCTCACTTTTGAGTACTTTGATTAAAATTGTAATCTAGTGGGAAGAAAACCACCAGAGTCTGCTGATGTATAGTGAATAAAGCATCTTCTAGAAAGTTTGCTCATGCTAATCAGTTTTGGTCACCTCAAAATGGGACTAAAAGTGAGACTGTATTTTTTTTTTAGCTCTGATGCCTTGAAGTGATGAATGTGGTATTCTAGGATCATCATATTTTTCTCAATGTATGATTAATGTTCCAAATAGAAGAAAGGGATATTTTATATTTGTTCCAGCTGCTATACAAGTCAGCAAACATTGTTGAATTGAAACAAGAGAACGAGATTTCTCCACTCTTATGTAGAGGTAATCTGGTATAGTATTATAAATAGGTGTGTTATCTAGCAGGGGTGACCTGTATAAAGAGAAGATAAAAGAAATCTTTCTACTCTCTGTTGATTTCCCATACACACACACACACACACACACACACCTGCTTAGATCATAAGAATTCTGGACACTTTCAGTCACTTTTCCTTCTTCCCAGATTGGACCATCTCCTAAATTCACTACCCACACTCTACTCTTAAGAAAAGATGTCTTTTAAGTATGCTTGGAGAGAACACAATAAGGAAGACAGCTTGACTCTATGATTTCTCTACACTAGGCTGAAATGCCTATAAGCTTGATTTCTGACTAAAGGAAAGAAATACTAGCTATACTTTTATCCTACTTTGGCATATCTATACAATATATGAAAAAACAAACAATAACAAGATTCTCATAGAATACTACTGCTTAAACAAGGTCTGTAAACCTCTGTCCTTTGAACATGTCAATACAAGTTGCTATCTCTCCATTTTTCAACCTCTTCATTCACAAATAGTGCAAGAAGTTGTAACCACTCATAATTGTATATGTACAATAAGCCAGCTTTAAAGTACTGATTTTATCAGGAATTATGAATAAACTTAATGAAGAAAGAAACTTTGGAGTAAATTTCTGTCATATTGTATAAAGGAGAATGGGAAGTAGAGTTAACATTTACTGAGGCGCATGTCTTTTCATTCATTCTTGTCCTCAAGAGTCTGGATAGCTGGAGGGGGTGACCAGAGGGATCTGAATTCCTCAACACCCTAAGCCCTAGTCCTCAGTCCAGTCTCTATTCCTTCTGCCTGTTAGCTCTCATTTAATTCAAATCACATGCTTGGTCATTTGCCTTTCCTGTCTCTTATTCTAACTCTCTCCAAAACAGAAAGAATAAACAAACAAAACAAAACAATGCTTGTAACTACTTATATATCTATAGAATCACTCTCTTCAGAATGCGTATAACCAGCTGCTTCTTCCAACCTACGTCCTGGTACACATTCCTTGGATAACCTCTCAGTTTCTCAAAAGATGGGAAGGAGCAACTTTGGAGCTAGTCTTAACATGCCCCACTACTCCAGTAAAGCACCTATTATATACTGAGCACTGTGCCAGGCTTTGGGGGACAAATTCCATTGGGGAATACAATCAATATAGATAGGTAAAAGGAAAGTAATTTGAGAAGAGAGAACATAGGGAAAAGGAGGCACCTGAGCTGAGGTTTCAATCAAAATAACAGTTCTGAAGCTAAAATGAGGAGGAAAAGGGAGGACAGTTCAAATATGGAGTATAGCCTTGGTGAAGTTAAGTAGCCAAAAGTTAAGTGAATGACCAGCAGGTTCATTGGGTTAGAAAGGAAACACTAATAGTAGAAAAATATGAAATAAGCCTGGAAAGATTGGTTGTGTGTGGGGTGAAAAACCCCATTCAAAATTCAATCAAGAATACAAAGGTTTCTCAGGATAAAAGCAGGAAATTTTTATTCTCTTCCCCCATGGGAAGAGGGTGGTCCTCTCCATGGAGGATCAGGGAGAGAAGGCTTATTACAGAAGACGAAACAAGAATTTATAGCCTAACACAGTTAAGCCCCCTCCCACTGCTTTCCCTTCTCCCATTGGCTGGGAGGTAGGCTCAAGTCTCTTCATGAAAATCTTCCCCAATGGCAAATAAAAAAGAAGCCCACCACTATCCTCTATTGGCTGGGAGGCATGCAGGGAACTATGGTATTATTCATGTCCTTATCTGGCAAACACCAAATCTAGGGAGAGGAAAAGGGTCACCAGCAAGGGTGGAGGTTGAAAACCCCTAAAGGGCCTAATGCTGATAAGGGTGTGGCAAACAAGTGTGGAGGTTCAAAAGACTCTTGAAGAGGCCTAATGCTGATGTGGCAGTAGTAAAGAAGGGGATAAGAAAGGGCAATGGGGTAGCAGAAACTCTGGCTTGCTCCCATAAGAAAACATATGGGCTAAAATGTTTCACTTTTCTCATTCAGTTGGGACCATATTATAGAGGGCTCTCAAAACTCTCTCCTTGTAAAAATCTGCCCCCAAAGTCTACTGTAGATGAAAGAGTACTGGATCAAAAGTCAAGAGCCACTTAGGCCTCCTGACACTTACCAGCTTTGTAACTTTTGACAAATAATTTAAATTCTATAGGCCTCAATTTTCTCAACAGTAAAATTAGGATAATTATTATTTCACCAGTTATCTCACAAGTATGTTGTGAGGATTTCATCCACCTTTACATACCATGAAAATATGAGCTATTATCTTTCTAATATTATTTGGTTGAAGGATAGGGAAAGATAAATGCATACTTGTCATCCTTAATGACCAATCTATGAAAATTAAATGGGAAGTAGAGAGGAGTGAGAGGCTGTAATGGATCCCAGGCTCTTCCTAATTGTCAGATCACTTTTACAACTCCTTGTAGAGTACTGCAACCCAAATCAGTAACCAAAATCTGTTCTTGGTATGCATCATTTGACACAGCAGTGGAAATGTCTTGCATTTATGGGGTGTGTGTGTGTATATTTGTATGTGTGTGTCTGTATCTTTGTGGGTGTGTAGTTATAGAACACTTATTGTAGCTCCCTGTTGGTTGTAGTAAGACATCAGAACACCTCCTTTGGGAATGTACCACTTGTGACAATACAACATAGGAATTATACTCTCCTTTTATAGCCAGAGGGAAGGAAACTGCCAGAATAACACTCTAGGGGAGAAGAGCATTTCTGGCAGTCTTAATTACTCAATGTACTAAATGCATCATCAAAGTGATTGACATCTATCCAACTTCCTTTTGCCCTGTGTTCTGCTAACATAACCCAGTTATCTTCAGGTTTATGTATAGGGAACCCTTCCTCCATATTCCTGGACAAATAAAATGAAAAGTAAAGAGGGAAAGTGAGTCATGATTGCTCATTTTCTAATGTTTGTGACTCACTTTCCCATTCATTTTAAAAGGCAAATAAATTTATACATATTATGTTAAATATTATGTTCTTTTATATGCTTTATTTAGCTTTGTACTAATTATTCTTTTTCTACTGACCTCACCAGGAAGGGATTTCTTTGCACACTGTATTTTATAGAGAATTGGACAAATTTCTAGAGTTCAAAAGGTGTCATCAAACAGCAGATTAAGAGAAATCCTAGAGATTATATCAAAGAAACCCCCCAAAAATGTTATACTACTTTAAAACATAGGAGTTGTGGAGAACTAATATAATCATACAGATGAGTAAAAAACCAAACATGTTTTTAGAAGACCTTTAAAGAGCAAAACAAAACTCAGTCATATAAATTGGTTATAAGTACATCAAGATTAAAAGGGAATGCGACATTTCCCCTTCTACTATGATGCCTAGTCAAAAAAGGAGGTCAGAGATTCCAATATCTGTAGAAGACATGGAGGTACAGGCATTGACCTTGATTAGCATAGATTAATACATCAACAAATCTATGGTGCGTTGATATATATGAAAGATCTGGCTGCATAGATTTCACTTTTATAGCAGTGCATTTTTAAAATGAGCGTATTATAAGCCACCATTATTAATCTCAGCAATGGTAGTTACTTCATAATAGTAACAATAATAATACTTTAACTTTATGTATATCTTCTATTTTCTTAGAGGCAGCTAGATGGCACGATAGGCCTGGAATTATGAAGACCTGAGTTCAAAATTTTAACCTCTGTCTGTTCAGTTACTTCAACTATAAAATGGAAAAATAATAGCACCTACCACCTAGGGTTGTTGTGAGAATCAAATGACATATTTGTAAGCAGTTAGCACAGTGTCTGGCCCATAATAGGCACTCAGTAAATGTTTATTGTGTTTTCTTTCTTTGTTCTTGTCCTCCTTTCTCTCTTCATTATCCTCCCTCTCTCCTTCTTTTCTCCTTTCTTCCTTCCCACTTCCTACCTTCCTGCCTTATCTCTTCTTTCTTTCTTTCCTCCTCACAATTCAGGTAAATAGTGCAAGTATTACACACCTTATTTTATAGATTAGAAAGCTACACTTCAGAAAGTTAAGTGAGTTTCCCAAAGTTACTAAAGAAAGTGTATGTACATAGTGCTTAAAAGTTACAAAATGCTTTTCCTCTCAACAGGAGTATCTATCTAATAATAATGCTAACTCTTTATCCCATTGTTCCTGGTGGAAACTTGAGGATAAGTGAGAGGATCAATTAATCGATAAGTATTCATCAAGCCAGGCACTTTTCTAGGAGCTGTGGATACAAACCCAATGAAAGAAACAAACCCAAATCTCAGAGAATTTAGCTTCTATTGGTGAAGACAATATATGCATATCTAAGTATAAACAAAATAAACATAAATTACTTAGGGAGTGAGTACCCAGGAGTTAAGGGGATTAGGAAAGGCTTTATGAAAAAAAAAAAAGGTGGTGCTTCTTTCTCTTGAAGGAAAAAAATAATTCTCTGAAGCAGAGATTCTCTGAAGAGAGAGAGGCAGCACATTCTAAGGATGGGGAAGAGTGAATGACTAGGACTTTTGCCCTGGGTTACATAGCTAGTGTCAAAGGCAGACTTGGATTATCCTGACTTCATGGCCAACCCTCTATCCACTACCTCTGTCTCTCATCAAGATGTAATTTTGGAAAATTTTTCCTGTTTATAAAAGCATATTCCAATAACAAAAGGGAGATATGAAAAACATTCAAATAAACAATGAAGACAGCAATGTAACTTAAAATACTAAAGAAAAAAAAAGCACAAAACCAACATTCTGATTTTTTTTAGCTTTCTATAATATCCCAATTGTATCTTATATCATGCAACCATAGATTTCAAGTCAAAGGTTAAAATTGTTTGAGAACAGGGAAGATCTGTTCCAGTGGGAGTAACTACCCGCCTCTAAATTCAGCTTTACAATCCTACTACCTGTCTCTTCTTTCCCCTTGTTGAGTCACAGGGTATTGTCTGACTTTTTTTCTCTATTGTTATGCCCTCCTACATTTTTTTGTATGCTTTATTATCTGGTACTCTCATTTTCCCATGCTTTATGCTTCTATTTAATTTCTTTTTTTTATCATTTTATTAATAATTCCACTGACCTGCCTACATTATTGTTTTGTGCAGAGTACTCTTTCCCTTCACATTAAATCATTATAATATTCTCAACCATTTTCAGATCATTGTTGTTTAAAAAAAATCATCTAAAATAATTACCTCTATAGCACTTCTCAGAGATTTCCATACTATTCTTTGTGTTCCATTAGAATATAATTTCCTTGGGGGTAGGAGCCATCTTGATTGTTTATAATTTCATCTCCAGAGAATTACACAAGACCTGACACATAGTAAACACTTAATAAATATTCTTATATCTATATATTATATCTGTCCTATGTATCTATTATCTATCTTGATTGCTTAATAAAATATTATAAATCTTTTGTGGCGAGTGTAAGAATATCTACATAGTATTTGGTTCTTTGAGTCTAATAAGACAATTTAGAAATATTAATTTAGTCGTTTTTTATTCAAAATGCAAGATCTTTGTCCTGTGAACTATAAATGAACATCCCTCAGGAGGAACTAAATTGTATATATCTAGAATTTCTTGATATAAAAGAAACCAGAAAACAAAGGAAAACTATAGCTAAATGAAAGGATGGCTCACTGACATTTGTGGAAAGGGCAAATAAAAGAGTAGGTAAAGTTGTTGCTTTTATTGTGTGTCCAATGGCAACAAATATTTCCTATTGAGGCTATTATAACAAGCATTTAGGGGGAAAAGACTGTCCAAGATAATTGTTGATATTCATCATTCTCTGTTGGAAAACATAAAGAGAAATTCTTTGAAGAACTTGGAGAGATGTTCCAAATAAAAGCAATATATACACTAATTCTCAAGAGTTCAATGCGAAATTGAGGACAGTGAAAAATATTTTGGAAAGCATCATGCTTGAGTAAGAATTTAAAGAATACAGTGGTTTGTAGACTATAAAAAAGCTTTATAACTATTAGCCTGAATATTTTCTTTAAGAATAAATTAGTAAATTAAAAAGTGTTTCTTAAGAGTTCATTTATTAAGCATTGTCAAAAGCACTGAGTATACAAATAGAAAAAAAACAAGAAGAAACTGGAAAGAAACAGCAAAAAGATGAAAAAATTTTGAACTTTTATTCAGATTTCAGTAGCAATATTTTTCTTTAGCAAAGACAGTAAAACCACATTTGGAATCTAACTTCACTGTCATGTGGTAATATCTGCTTCAATTCTACATACTCCAGTGACTTCCTAGTATCTCCAGAATTCAATATAAAATATTGTTACGTATTTAAAGTCCCTTACCTGTGTCTTCCTACCTTTCCAGACTGCTTATACCTTGCTCTACTCCATGTATCCTATGACCTAGTGGCACTGATCCACAGGCTGTTCCTTACACAAAACACTCTGCCTCCTTACTCTCACCATTTTTACTGGATATACTCCATGCCTTGGAATGTTCTCCTTCCTTCTTCATCACCATGTCCTGGGTCGCCTGACTTTCTTCAAATTCCAGCCAAAATCTTATTTTCTGTAGGAAACCATTCACAACCCCTATTGCTTAGCACAGTACCATAGCAGGTGCTTAATAAAATGTTTGTTGATGCATCTTAACATATGTATTGTGTGAGGAAGTAGAAATGTCTCTAAGAAATAAAGAACAATTGTGGTTGGACTACATGAAGGACACAGGAAGTTTATGCTATGAATTTAGGGGAAGTTGAATTCTCATGATGTGGGAAAAAGGGGATTATGCCAGTTGCTTGGGGGTGGGGAATAGAAGATTTATCATTGACTGCTGTGAAAATTGATCCTTTCATTTGCTTGAACCCCCTTTCCCCTACCACTTTTCCAGGTAACCAGAAGAACTGTATGAAGACTTGTATTGGTCTGACAAACCACCAGTCCTTTGTGGTATAGCTAAACTTACTAAAAATCAGCAACTCTGAAGGCAATTAAGTTCATATCAGCCTTGAAGTAGACCCTGAGCTGTTTAGTAGTTTAGGGACCGTCAAGAGACATCCTTATCTCCAGAGACTTGCCCTAACTGTTGGTTGTGGGCTCTAGGATACATCCTGTTTTACATCCTCTTACCTTATTATTTATACTCAAAACTTGAACTGTCAGGATGATTTGTTCATCAGAGGGCCACATATCTGACACCTGGAATTCTTTACTTCCTCTCAGAGCTCTTCCCCTTCCTTGGGAAAGGGAACTATTTCCCACCTTTCTCCCCAAATTCCCTGCCTCCCTTTGTTTGAAATGTTTAAATATCTTACTTTTTCCAACTGGGTTTTGAGTATCTCAGAACAGATATTGTTCTACCTTGCAAGCTTATTCTCAAGCAATAAATGCATATTTTTGGTCCTGGGGTTTCTTCTAACAGTTCACAGGGATTTTTCTTTAACACTGCTGACTCATATGCTTACTTTCTATGAATAATTGACAATGTATCTGTGATGAAGGCAAACTTTTCTAGAAGATATTCTAGAGCCAACCACATCTTTGAAAGATTCCACTTACTGATTATTTGTTGACTACTTAATAAAGCAGAACTGCTCTCTGAAGGCTCTAGTCCTTCTCACCCAACGAGATATCTTCTATGCATGTGCCAGATTCACTAAAGATTCATTGAATGGTATAAAAATGGAGATAACTCTTTTTGAGAACTTTCTGATGTTTAATATGAAGCAAAGTATAATAAAACAAAAAATAAGATTACCTAAGGTGTTTGACCCTTCCAGGGTCAGTTTAGTCAAGGTTCTCTTCAGGAGTGTGGTTCATCTTTTTAGCCTTGCCAGAAGACTGAGGATACTAGGCAGTATGGAGGTGGTGGGTTATACCAAAGACCTTGGTAGCCTCAGGAGTAATTTTGGCCAGTCCATTATCACTCTGCAAGAAGTGCTGTAGTCCAAATCTGGGAATAATTTCCTTTAGGAGTACTTTAATCACTTCCATGGGTTTTTCAGAACAAGGGAAGGTCTCTACCCAATTTGTAAAGGTATCAATAAGTACTAAGAGGAATTTGAATCCTCTACAAGGTGGAATGTGTGTGAAGTCTATCTACCAATCTTCCCCCAAATTCCCAGGTGTTAGATAGGGTTGAAGAGGGGGGGAGGGGGCTAATAGTGCCTTCAGTATTGACTTGAATTCAAATGGGGCATGCCCTACAGACCTGCCGGGTAGTGTCTAGCAGTCTGGGTTCTGAGAAAAAGGGTTTCACAAGGTTGTGAACGACATGTTTTCCCATATAGATAGCTTGATGGAGTCTCTGAAGAAGTTTACATGTCCCTGACTCAGAAATAACCAGCTGGCCTGAAGGTTAAAGACTGTGTTCATGCCATAGCTTTGGCAGCAATATCTGCCAGCCGGTTTCCTGTAACCTGATCTAAGTCCCTCTTTTGATGTTCCCTAAAGTGACAGCCATTGGTGACTTCTTATTTCCAAAATGCTCTAGACATGGTGGGAGGGTCAAGACAGTCAAGGGCTGCGCTTGGGTGATCTTAGTAGCTTCCCCCACCAGGAGGGCAGCTGCTCAGAGGCAAGCACACAAGGCAGAAGCTGTTGTATCCATCTGTTTAGGGAAGGATGCTACTGCATGCACATCAGGCCCCAGAGTCTGAGTGACCTTTCCCATGGCCTCACAACATTTTTCATCCATGTATAGGGTGAAGGGTTTCCCTAAGTTCACCTAGGCTAATGCCGGAGCAGAGGTCAATTTGGTTTTAAAGGTGTTAAATGTCTTATCCTCATCAGGACCCCATCTGAAGGGTAAAGTATTGGGGTTCTGTGTGTCATCATAAAAGTGTTTGATAATGAGATCAAAGTTGGAAATCCAAATCTTGCAAAACCCTACCAGAGCCAGAGAAGTAGGAAGGAGACTTGAGTAGGACAGGCCAAAATTGCTTGTTTTTGTATTATTATCAGGAATTGGGAGGTCAGATAAGGAGGTGATCCAAGTAATTTACAGACTATACAGTGATGTGGGTTTTATGGCAGGGAGCCCTTGTACTCCCTGTGACCTAGAAAATTCAGGGTGGAGATAACAGCTTCAATGGTCATCTCATGGAAGGGGCTACAAATAAGGATATTAACAACATATTGGAAAATAATACCTGTATGGAGCTCTAGATCCCTGAGGTCTTTGCCCAGTGCCTGCCCAAAAAGGTGAGGACTATTTTGGAACCCCTGTGGGATGACTGTCCAGGTAAACTGCCAGGGATTTTGCTCCCCCAGTGCTGCCTACTTGAAAGCAAAGATATAATGTTACATAGTTAGTTTTTGTCTTAAATGTCTGAAGCTGGATTTGAACTCAGGTCCTCCTGACTCTAGGGCCACTGCTCTATTCACTGTGCCACCTAGCCTCCCCTGAAAGCAAACATATATTGGAAGTCTGTGAAGTATTATATAAGAAAAGGCATTTTTGAGATCTAAAGTAGTAAAACAATGAGTTTCTCCTGGGACCTGAGCTTAAATTGCATAAGGGTCCCAGAAAATAGGACGAATTGGAATGATGGCTTTGTTTATAACTCTCAAAACCTTGAACCTTGTGATACTCTGTACTTGGTTTAGGAATGGGGAGTATCAGGGTGTTATAGTATGACCGACAGGGAGCCAGTAGGTTATATTGTAAAAACTAAGCAATAAAGGACTGTAACCCCAACCTGGCTTCATATCTAATAGGATGTTGCCACTGGTGTGGGTATGAGGTTGAGTCCCTCAGATAGATCTTAACAGGGGTGGTGTATACAGCTCTCTCAGGGATTCCATTCTTTCAGGGTGCTGAGATAACTTGGTCCAGACCTTGTAAGGGATGTGGGAGGATCTCCCTATTGTGTCTAAAAAGGTGAGGGGGTTCTGGATCAAAGAAAAGTGGGATCCTAGTTTTAGCATTAGACCCTGGTCCAGTAGAGGAACAGGACAAGTGAAAAGAATAAGGAAAGCATGCATGAAAGCCTGGCCTTCACAGAGACTAGAAAGGGATCCTGTTTCCCTACTTTTCCTGGGTCTGCTGTCAGTTCCCATTAAGGATAAAATCGAGGGGTAACTCAGGACAGAATAATGCACCAGGATAGATTAAATGACTCCTTTGTCAATGAGAAAATTAATTGATTTACCCACCACAGCAATTTTTGCCCTAGGCTCAGTCATAGTAATATCAAAGGAAGGAGCCAGACTAACCCCAGGGGCCTGTCATTCTGAATCTAGAGGGGCTGTGGGACCATGGCTTGACTTTCTTGTAGACAGTTGAATTTCCAGTGGCCTTCCTAGAGGCACATAGGGCATGACCAGGAGGTAGACTATTGTCTGACACTTTTTGGGGACTGTCTCTGGACCAGTGGCCAGGCTCTTATGCACTGAAAGCAATTGACACTACTCTATCTCTTAATACCTGAGTTTCCTGAGATATTGGTGGCCAAGAGGTTCACCTAATTTCCAGCCCTTTAGTCCTTCTCTTTGGCTTCTGCCTTATCCCTGTTGTTAAAGACCTTATAAAGGCAATTTGGATTATTTATTTAAATGGGATTTGAGGGTCCTGCTCTTTATTTGGAGTTTGCAGCATATATCAGGGGCTAACTGGGGAAATAAAGTACATACAGAGGACAGTTATTCATCCAGGAGAGTCAGGGTCAAAGTAGGTGTATTTTCTCAGGGCTTCACATCATCTGTTCCTAAAAAGGGAGGTGTTCTCACTTGGTCCTTGGGTAATATCTGAACCTGTCACAAGAGACATACTTTTTCAGTCCTTCCTTCATTCCTTCTAGTAGATGATCAATCATATGATCCCTTCTATACCTATTGTTATCATTATCCCATGAAGGATCAAATTTCAGAACCATGGTGGTCCCTGGAGGATAGTGGGGTCTATTGGAATTTGGAGCCATATCATATCCATGCTTCTGGGCATAATCCAAGATCAACCTTTTTTTCTCTACCATGCAGGGCAGTAGAGAAGATTAGATTTCTGTTTTCCCATGTGAGGTTAAATTGGAGAGATGTCATTCAGAAGCCATTCCAAAATTTAGTAGGGTCCTCCAAATAGCACTCCACCTTTTCTTTAATTTTGGTCGTCTCCAACATAGAAAAGGGGACATGTACTCTAGTGTTCCCACCCCAGGTATCAGGTACCTCCCATAGAGGGAGAAGGGTGGCTGGGTATATAAGACTGGGACAGTCAGAAACTGAGGAAGGCTTTGCAGAAGAGGGAGCAAGGAAGGGGGTTCCCTGATGGGTATTAGAGCGACTAAAAGATAGTAGATTGCATGGGAGAGGAATTGGATAAGGGGGTAGAAGTTGAAGGTAAAGATTGGATATAAGACGGGAAGCAGAGGAAGAAAGAGAGGGTGATGAAGCCACCAATCAAGTAGTCATGGCAGGGTCATCAAGTATGTCTGGGTAGTCAGGAGATTCAGGAGTTTTCTCCTGAGTCTTGGGAACAGGTCTGCAGGATGGTTTGACCAAGAGCATTTTACCTTTTTCCCTAAGGTCAGGGTCCTGAGATAGACCCATAAAACTTTGGACATAGGACAATTCCCACAGTTACCATCCCTCCAACAAAATAGATCCAACTGGAGAATGGTAGTATAGTTGAGGAACCATTCCAGAACCATTGCTCTTGGTCTTTCAACTGATACCGAGGCCAGGCTGTGTTACAATAGAACACTAGTTCCTTTTTCTTAAGATCTCCTCCCATGAATGTCTTCCAATGCTGCAATAGACATCCTAGTGGGAAATCATGGTGTGTTGACTGGTCCTGGCCCATCCTAGCAGTCTCTCACCACTTGTCTCAATTTCCCAAGACAGAGGGGAGAAAAATGTGATCAACCCAGCACAAGTGCATCCCCTTATGCAAGGGTCAACAGTCTGACTGACCACCTAGATGTCAGTGGAGCTTCAGACACTGCCACAGAAGTCTGGGAACTCTGGGAGTCTGATTGCCAGGCAGGTGGTAGGAGCAGAAAGGTATGGGGAAAAGAACAAAGAAAAGGGGTGCTTACCTCTTCTCATGGTGGCTAGGGGAAGGTCAGTGGGATTCAGTTATCCAGTGCCTGAATTTCAGCACCAAATTAATGGAGATGGATATAGGAGAGTGGTTTGGTATGAACGAATTCAATAGACATTCTTGTGGCCAACAGGAGCTTTACTGATGCTAAAGCACATGGGTCTATAGCAGTGAGGCTAAGTAAGGCAACTGGTAGCTGGGAGAGCTAAGCTTGTATAACAAAATTCTGGCAGAAAACTATATAGCCTGTAGATGTTCTGGATGAGGATGTAGTTTCTGTGATTTTATGGTTTTATGGTGTTTCAAGGTCAGAGGAGTGTTATATTGTTTCAAGACAGGAAAGGACATTAGGGTACAGGATACTCTCAAATTATAGGATGGTCTCACACATCCCTCTCAGTAGGGACCTCTCAAGTACTGGAAAAGTAAACCTTAATATTCTCCTTAACCCCTAGAGTGCCACATGCTGCATCCACATCACATGGGCATACACATTTAGGTTGTAGGCTGGATTTGATTCACAGATACAGTTTATTGAACCCTGCTAGATTATAATAGAAAATTGAATGGACGATCAATAGAGATAGTCATATATCTTGTATATACACTACAGATGAATAATAATCTGGGACCATAATTAAATGGATGGGAAGAGAATACTGGATTGCCTTTGGAAAAATAAGAAGTGATTTTAATGATCCCAAGATTCTCATTGAGAAGTAGAACCATATTTTTTAACATTGATTGTCTTCCATTATGCTAAATGGGTAAGAGTCACATCAGGCCATGTTCTTTGAAGTAAAGTTGGGGGAAACTCAAAGGAAAATAAAGAGAATTATGATGAGTATGAGTCAAACATGACTATATTACCAACAAAGAGTCGGGCATATAGCAGGGACAGTAAAACGCGTGATCAGAAAAAGAGATGGGTTGCTCATGTAGTAAGAGGAAAGGATAGCTGATTTATAACTCTTGTGGCTTATCAGTTGCTATAGATTATCAAAAGAATTTAAAGATTTTTTAGCATTTTTGCTAGAGTCCTTGTGTAAGATTTACAGGAAGTCATGGACAACAGTCACAAAAAATGAGAAATTGATGGCTTGTAATCTACACCCTGGGAAGGAGTAAGCATATTGAGGAGGTCAGAGGACCATCAAAGTATCACAGTTTTCTGTTGTTTTCTTTCTTTTCTAAGTCCTAACAGTAAGCAGAGAAGTATTTGTTCATATTCTATGACATCAAGGAGGATTTTTTTTCCTAAATCACATTACCCTCATTGAACTATGTGGTTTATAATACATACATGTTAATGATTTCATTCACTGATCAAAAACTTATTAAATCCTGTATTGTGTTTTTAGAATAGTAGTTATTTGGCTAAATATAAATCACACACACATTAAAAATTTAAAACAATGAGTCTTTTTCTATTTACTAAAAGGTTATCCATCTAGGTACTCACATGTAAATTCCAGAAATATTTACTTAATCCTCACCATATATAGAGCACTGTGCTAGTTGCTAGTAGAGCTAACAAAGATAAATTGGAGGCAATCTCTATTCTCAAGAAGTTCAGTTTCTATGAAAGAAGAGCAGACGTGTACACAAATAACTATATTCCACAAAATAAACAAAAACAATATAAGTTCCTAAAAGTTCTATAACTATCCAAGGTGAAAAAGAGAAATAAATCAGTTACTCATGTGCATTTGTATTGTGGTACTTAGCAGACCTCCAATAACATGGAGAACAGAGTTACTGTAACTCAGGCTGAGTATTTGAGTACATAGAAAGACAGGATTGGACATTTCAACCATTTGCAATTCAGAGTATTTATTGAGTGACTCTTTTACGCTCAGGATTGAGAGAGATGTTGTGAACAGTAGAAAATTGAGAGTTTGTAATTATGTTAACGAGTCTTTGTATTTATATGTGTGTGTACACATGCATACATATTTACATATGCATATACATGAATACATTTGTGTGCCTGGAAATGCATTGCATATTTGTGCATACTCCCATATGTATATCTATATATGCTTGTGTTTACATATATAGATGCATATGCACATATATACATATAAATGAAAAATAAAATAATTCAAGGCCATTTGTCATTAAGTGCTTTCTATGATACAGACTAGAATTGTTATAGAGCTTGAGAAAAAAAATCAATATCTTTGGAATGCTTGGACGAGCTCTGGGGAGAATGTAAAATCTTGAACTAAAATTAAAGGATGGGGAGCATTTAGGAATTACACAAAGAAAAACACTGACTACCTCAACCTCAGAAGTTAGCCTCAGTTGCATCGTACCTTACACAGAGCATCCATTTAACAAAAATTTGTGCCATTGAACTGGCTATTTGGGTAGTGAATAGAGTTATATTTGAAGCCAAGAATATTTTTTTGGTTCAAGTCTGGCATGTGGATATGTGAACTCGGAGTAAGCCACTTAAACTTTCAATATTTTAGGCAAATCTCTAAGTCTAGAAACTTGAGAAAAAATGGCTAATTTGCATTGGTAGAGGGAGTAGGAGAATTTAATCTGTTAATGAAATCACAGGTCCATTCCTTTTATTTATTGTCTTGCCATATTGAATTGAATTTTCACAACCCTTTGATGTAATTAATGTGGGTATTAATTTCAGACGACTCAGGCCTAAGTAACTTTCCCAATGTTACAGAACAAGTACTAAGGCAGTCCTAGAATTTGATTCCTTGTTTTGTGCCTCCAAGCATAATTTCCATTATACTATATTCATTGCAAGGGAATTTTCTTTTTATTAGACTACTCCAGAAGAAATCATGGGGCAGGAAGAATAATAAATACTAAGATTTTAAGTAGAAAAAGGAAAGGGAGCAGTAAAATTTTTCTCTCATTTGTGAGCAGAAAATGGGAGGAAAAGAGGATAAAAATTTAAGATATTTATTCATCATGCCTGGTACATAGTAACTGATAAATGCTTGTTAACTGACTGACTTTATAGTTTTTTAAAACCCATTTTTCCCATAGCCCCTAAGAAAATAAAAATATGGATTATAAATTTGTCAATAAAGAAGACTGATTATAATTCATTTTGTTTTGTCAGGTTATAAAAGAGAAACAAATGGACTTCATTAGAGGGTTTTAAGAAAGGTTACCCTATGATCTGAGATTATTAGCTTGGTTAATTAGTTAGTGATCCCCATCAGTAGCATCTGTTTTAAATGTAAATCATTCATTCTTTGTGACTATAGGGTCAACGTGTCTTAAACTCAATTATGTTCCAGTTCTATCACTAATTTCTGTAACTTTTATCTAGTTCCCTTCTCTAGGATCTGTCCTTTATCATGTAGCCTATTTTGGGATAGGGTAGACATGTCTCACAACTTCAAATGATTTAAGTGAACTAGGAAATTATGAAGGAAAGGAAAAATAGAAGCCATTAGAAATAAGCCTTTGTTAAAAAACAAAAAAAATCTTAAGTTCTATGAAAAGTAATTGCAACTACATGTTATTTTGCCCATATAATGTAGAAAGGATAGCTAATCACACATTGACCTTTTTGGCCACACCTGTATACCTAGAAAGCAATCCCCATCAATTGTGTCATTTTTCCACCTTACATTATCAATATTTTACAGCTTCTATGTTCATTCTAAAGACTGAGGATGATAGATAACTATATCACAAAAAAATACAAATCTTTGACCTTGAGACATTAAAAAAAAATTACCAGTGTCTAACATCTAACCCAGATTCCCAATAAACTTTCATGAGAAAAACTAAAGAATAAACTGTTCATCATTTAATGTTTAACAGTTATCTGACCAAAATGTATAAATATTATAAAAACAATCAGATTTCATAACCCATGAATGTTAACATAAATTTGTTTCATATATTCTAATTAGAGAGCTCAAAAGATAAGCATTAATAAGGGTATATTTTCTGAATTTATTGCAAATTTGTTATAAAAATTGTACACTATGTGTCGAGTTGCACTAGATTAACTGTACCCAGCTCAGATATTTATAATGTTAATTTATCAGCACAATGATCACATTAGTATTTTAATTGCATTGCAGGTATTTTGTTTTGTTGTTGTTATATTAGATTTGTAAATAAAGCAAATGTGTGGCCTCCAGATATAAAACACAATTATTATATTTCAACAACATTATAATTTCCCTTGGTATTTGAGATCATTTTTTGGCAAAGACAAAATATATATATATATATATATATATATATATATAATGCACTAGAAATCATAGTAGTAATGTGCAGGAGGCTGGGTTTTAAATAACCACTACCATTCTCAACCCCCCAGCTCGAAGTCCGTGAGGAGCCTAGTCACCATGTGTCTGGTGGGGATGCATGTCTAAGATATATAAAGTTGTTGAAAACCAAAATAGTATGACCTTTCAGAAGTGGCAAAGCTTTAGGGGAGGTATTAGACGAATGAATTCTAAATCCATTAATCTAAGATTTCTCAGCAGCTCTATATACCTGAAGTAGGGAGAAAGACCTACATCATCAGTGTAATCTAACATTTTCCCAGTATAAGGAACCAGAAAAGGTAGTTTCTTCAAGTGGGAAATTATATATTTGTTAATCTATATAGTATTTCACACTCTGCAATATTAAACTAGACATTTCAGATTTTAGAAATGACCACCATGGAAGCCAGTATCATGGAATTAGCTGTAATCATTTATACTGAAAACTTATTCCATGTTGTGTATTTTTTTCTTAACTTATCTGTGACTCCCTACAAGTAACATGAGAGGAATGAAACCACTATGCTATTGCCACTAATACACATTCAGTCAGCATGAAACCCTGCATTTGGGTATGAAAGAGATTAGATAGCTATAAAGTTGATTTTTCATGAAAAGCACTTGTTGTCTGGTAATGAGAATGATATAGTATAGCAGTTTTCAAAGGGTAAAGTAGGAAACCCTAGGGATTCCTAAGATCCTTTTGGAGATGTCATTGAGGTCAAAACATTTTTTAAGACATTTACATTACAAATTTGATAACTATAATTCATATGACAAAAAGCTCTTTGGAAGAGTCCTCAATAATTTTTAAAAGTGTAAAGGGATCCTAGTTCCAAGAAGTTTGAGAAATACTAATGTGAAAAGAGAACAAAACCTAGAGTCAAAGGACCTGTGCTTCAATCCTGATTCTACTACTCATTGTCCTGAGGAGCAAAGGAACAAAGGAGATACTATATAAGAAGCATTTTGCAAACCTTAAGATGCTTACATAAATGTTACCCATTTTAAAATTAAGAATAACAATAACAACAAAACGACAAACACAATAATAATACATTGTGCAATGTATAAACTGCAGGATTTGAATTAGGAAGGTACTAGTTGTGTGACCCTGGTTTCTCTGACCATTTCATTGGCAAAATGAGAAAAATAATAGTACTTATCATAAAAATTTCTCATATACAATATATACAACACACACTCATAAACACACACAAATGTGCAGCATGTGTATGTATATATAAATGTTCAAAACTTGAAGTGTTATAAAAATGTAAGTACTACTACTACTACTGGTAGTACTAATAGTAGTAGTAGTAGTAATGATTTTTCTTTCTCCTTCTCCTCTTACCACCAGTGCCTTGAACAAATACCTTGGACTAATTTTTACTTCTCTTGTTATACATATGGTCTTGCTCCCCTAACTGTATAATGAGGAGGGTGGATGGTGGAGTATCTAAAATCTTTTCCAGATTTTAAATATTATGCTCTTACTCTATTCATAGTAACTAGTCCTCATATAAAAACTCAAACATCCATCAATTACATTTCTATATCTATCTGCCTTTCTGGGAGCCATCTCCAGTCATCCTGATCTGTAACTTGCTACTGAACCTAGATGACTCCAGAGGATAAAATGAGGCTGGTGACCATGAACATTCCTCCCCTTAAATCCAATTCACTTACATCATTCACATGCAATTCACATGGCATCATTTTCCTGATTTCATGGTCCTCTTTGAGAAGGAAGAACAAACAACAACAATCTATCTATCTCTCCCTTTCACCCTCCCCTCTCTCTCCTTCTCTATCTTAGGTTTTACTTGTCTTTCTGCCTTGGTTAAGTGGGTATTTATTGAGAAAAACATGATTCCAGTGATTCCACAATGAAATTGAATTCTACATGAATACATTTAGTTAGAAAAATGAATTCATTTTTATATCTTTTTTAAAAATGCTATTTAAAGGTCAATGTTCTTATTTATAGTTTTAACTTCTTAAATTTTGGAAAACAGTTTTTTTTATGCAAAGGTTATCACTGAATATTTGAAAATCAGAAGACTTTAGATTATTTTTAGGTGTAAGGACTTTCCCTTATTTCTCATTGTTGAATTGTTTCAATACTATTGGACTCAACATGATTCAATTCAATTTGGGGTTTTATTCCTTTTTTTTTTTGGAGGAGGAAAGCTAGGCAGTTGGGGGTAAGTGACTTGCCCAATATCACACAGCTAGTAAGTGTCAAGTACCTGTGCCACCTAGCTATCCTTGGGGTTTTCTTTTTTTCATTTTTTAAATAGTTTATTTTTCCCCAGTTATAGGTAAATACAATTTTGAGATTTTTATTTCTTTTTGCAAGGGGGAGGGGAGGGCAATTGGGGTTAAGTGACTTGCCCAAGGCCACAAGACTAGTTTTTTGTGTCAAGTGTCTGAGGCTGGATCCAAACCCAGGCCCTCCTGACTCCAAGGCCGCCCTTTGAGCTTTTTTTTTTTTAAACTTTTGAGTTCTAAATTCTCTCTCTTCCTCCCTTCCCACCCTTACCAGACATCAAGAAGGCAAACGATTCAGAATAGTTTTTATATGTGTAGTCATGCACAATATTTCCATAATAATCATGCTGTGAGAGAAAACACAGAACAATAACAACAACAACAAAAAACCCTTAAGAAAAATAATGTAAAAAAAAAAGGATGCTTCAATCTATATTCAGGCACCATTGGTAATTTCTCTGGGGATGGATAAAATTTTTCATCATAGGTACTTCAGACGTGTCTTGGATCATTGTATTCCTGAAAATAGCTAAGTTGTCCACAGCTGATCATCTTATAATATCACTGTTCTTTTGTTCATAGTACATTTCGTTTGCATCAGTTCATGCAAGTCTCTCAAGGCTTTTCCAAGAGCATTTCACTCATCATTTCCCACAGCACAATATTATTCCAACAAATTCATATAACACAACTTGTTCAGCCATTCCCCAATTGATGGACATCCCCTCAATTTCTAATGCTTTGCCTCAAGAAAAAGAGCTGCAATAAATATTTTTGTACATATAGGTCCTTTTCATTTTTTTTAATGTTAGACCACCTAATTGTATTGTTAAGGCAAAGAGTATACATGGTTTTATAATCCTTTGGACATAGATCCAAATTGCTCGACAGAACGATTGAATCAGTTCACAACTCTACCAACATTGCATTAATGCCCCATTTTTTCCCCTATCTCCTCCACTATTTGTCATTTTCCTTTTCTGTCCTATTAGACAATCTAATAAATGTAAGGTAGTCCCTCAGAATTGTTTAAGTTTGCATTTCTGTAGCCAATAGTGAGTTAGAAAATTTTTACATATGGCTATAAATAGCTTTGGCTACTTCATCTGAAAACATATATTTTGATCATTTATCAATTGCAGAATGGCTTATACTTCTCTAAATTTGAGTCATTACTCTATATGTTTGAGAAATGTGATCTTTATGAGTTTGCTTCAAGAGTTTTTTTCCACTGGGGTGGCTAGGAGGCATAGTGAATAGAGCACTGGCTCTGGAGTCAGGAGGACGTGAGTTAAAATCCTGCCTCAGACACTTAACATGCACTAGCAGTGTCACCTTGGGCAAGTCACTTAACCCCAACTGTCTGTCCTGCCTTCCCACCTCCAAAAAGCAAAAAAAAGCATTTCTTCCATTGTATTTCCACAATATTCCAATATTAATATTGCTAACTTTTTTCCCTTTATGTAATGCCCTCCACCCCATTTATTCTATTCTCTCACACCTTTCACCCTATTCCTCCTTAGAAATACTTTGCTTCTGACTACCCCTCCATAAATTTGCTCTCCCTTATATCTTCCCTTACTCCTCTTCCCCATCAACTTCCCCTCTTTCTTTCCTATAGGATAAGACAGTTTTCTATACCCAATTGAGTGTACATGTTATTCTCTCTATGAACCAATTCTAATGAGAATAAGGTTCACTCACTCCCCATCACCTTTTTCCTCTTCCCCTCCAGTAAAAAAAAAACAACAAAACAAAAAAAACCTTTCTCTTGATTATTTTATGTGAGATAATTCTTCCCATTCTGTTCTTTCCTTTGCCTTTCTCCCAGTACATTCCTCTTACCCCACACTTATTTTATTTTTTAAATATAATCCCTTCATATTCAACTGTCACTTGTGCCCTCTATCTATATATACTTCTTCTGTCTGCCTTAATAATGAGAAAGTTCTTATGAGTTATAAGTATCATCTTTCCCTGTTAAAGAGTTTAACCTTATTGCTTCCCTTATGATTTCCTTTTCCTTTTTATGCTTCTCTTGAGTTTCGTATTTGGAAGTCAGATTTTTTATTAAGGTATTGTCTTTTCATCAGGAATGCTTGGAAGTCCTCTATTTCATTGAATATCCATTTTTTCCCCTGAAGGATTATACTCAGTTTTGCTGTGCAGGTGATTCTTGGTTGTAATACTAGATTATTTGCCCTCCAGAAAATCATATTCTAAGCCCTTCGATCCTTTAATTTAGAAGGTGCTGAATTGTGTGTTATCCTGACTGTGGCTCCACAACAACTGATGTGTTTCTCTCTGAATGTGTGCAATATTTTCTCCTTGATTTGGGAGCTCTGGAATATTGCTACATTATTTCTGGGAGTTTTCATTTTGGGCTGTCTTTCAGGAAGTGGTCAGTTGAAACTTTCAATTTCTGTTTTACCCCCCTGTTTCTAGAATATCAGGGCAGTTGTCCTTGTTAATTTATTGAAAGATGATATCTAGCCTCTTTTTTTTATCATGGCTTTCAGGTAGTCTAACATTTTAAAATTGTCTCTCCTTGATCTATTTTCAAGGTTAGTTATTTTTCCAATGAGATATTTCACATTGTCTTCTATTTTGTTTTCATTATTTTCATTTTGTACTATTATTTCTTGATTTCTCATAAAGTCATTAGTTTCCATTTGCTCAATTCTAATTTTTAAGGAATTGTTGTTGTTGTTTTTCCAGTGAGTTTTTGAACGTCCTTTTGCGTTTGGCCAATTCTACTTTTTAAGGAGATTTTTTTCTTCAGTGAATTTTTGAGTCTCTTTTTCCTTTTGGTAAATTCTGCTTTTTAAGGCATTTTGCTCCTCAATGGCTTTTCATGCCTCTTTTACCATTTGGTCTAGTATGTTTTTCCAGGCATTATTTTCTCATTGTTGTGTGTCTCCTTTACCAAGCTATTGACCTAATTTTTATGATTTGCTTGCATGATTCTCATTTCTCTTTCCGATTTTTCCTCTACCTCTCTTACTTGATTATCATAATCCTTTTTGAGCTCTTCAGGTACTGAGATCAGTTCATGTATTTTCTTAGAGATTCTGGATGTAGGAACTTTAATTTTGTCATCTTCTTCGGAGTGTGTGTTTTGATTTTCCTCGTCACTATGGTAACTTTCTATGGTCAGAATTTTTTTCTTGCTCATTTTTGCTTGCTCATTTTCCTAGCCTATTACTTGACTTCTAACTCATTGGTAAAGTAGGGCTAAAGTGGGGTTCTGCTTCCAGGGTGTAGGGTGTACTGTCCCAGGCTTCAGGTTTTTGTACATCTCCTTTAAGAGATACTTCTAGTGACCTGTAAATTTTCAGTTTTTCAAAGGTGGTATGATCTAAAGAGAGGAGTGTTTACTATTCTTCTGGCCTGTGTTCTTATGGTCTGTAAGAGATCACAAGCACTCTTTTCTGACCTGAAACTCTGAGTAGCATCCTCACTCCATTGTGACAAACTTCTGGTGTAGTAGTGCTCCTGAATCTGAGTATGGCAAAGCAACAGAGTCCTGATTCAGTGCTAGCAAAAAAAACCCTTAAACTTCCTTCTGACCGGGAGTTTGACTTCCTTATCTTCTTAGACTGATTTCTCTGGAAGCAGCCACTGCAGTTGCTGATTCAGTCACTGTTAAGGCCTGATCCTGATTTGCTGGGAACAGGGCTTTCTTAGTGAGGCCTGTTGTGGATTGTGCTCTACTCTCACACAGGTACAGCAGACCTTTCCTGCTAACCTTCTAAGTTGTCTTTGGTGTAACAAGGGAGGAAGGGAAAGAATCTGGATTTCAAAGTTTTAAAATCAAATGTTTAAAATATTTTTATTATTATTATACATGTGTAGCAGCAAGCACCCCAAGCATCCTCAGGGTTTGCTGCCACCACAGGTTCTTGGATCTGCTTTGATAAAGGAAAGCAATTTAAAATGGGTTAACAAGCTCACTTTAATCAGTCAAACATATATCGTTTACCTCGTTCAGGGGAAAAAGGTCAGCACCCTGAACTTCAGAGTATACAGACAGAATTATCAAGACAGAAACAGATCAAGTAGACAGCTTTCCAAATTGTCCAACCATTACATCCATACCAAATCAACATCTGGGTTTCAACATCTGGGCTTTTCAAAGCCAGGGGGCTCTGGACAATGACTTCCCAGAATCCAGATCAAATCACAGAACACTTCTCAAAGTGAGCCCCAAAACAAAGCTACACATCAGGGCTTATATAGCCTTCTCCTGGCTCAGAGAATGTAACAACCTTATTAACTCACTGGCCAATCAAAAAGTATCTACTGAAAAACAAGCCTCCCACCCCAGGCTCCAGGTGCACTTTAGCCTAAGGGCAGGGAAGATCTTAAAAATTTACATTCCCATTAAAACATGTAACTGGGAAATAAGATATACAGCCACTGGGCCATAGACATCCATTGTGCCCTACTGGAAAGTTGGAAGGGGAATGGGGGAAAATATGGGAGAAAGCAGATTAGGGGAGGGGATATTCTGTGGAATTGCTGTTTTGGGATGGTGGGTATGGGGAAGATGGGGAGAAAATTTGCAACTCAAAATCTTGTAGAAATAAATGATGTAAACTAAAAAAATAAAAAAAACAGGAAAAAAAAATAAAATTGCCTGTCTTGTCTTCCTATGTTGCTGATTCCTATTTGAACTGAGCCTCCTGGAGAGTGTCACTCTCAATTAATGCCTTCAGTTGGATTAGACTTTGAATTCTTTAGATCACCTCACAACAAACCATGAAATTGCCATAGTGTGAGAGCTGCTTTCCACCTTTGGTATCCATCTGCCACCAGATTCTCATTTGTGGTTACAAGAAGGTGTAGTATGTTTATTAGTCACACCCCATTAAATTATTTTGGCATATGGGTTAAACCAGGTTGAAGATAACCTAAGTATGTAAAGACTTCCCTGGTAGAATAGGTGGATATGAACAATTAAGGGCCACAAAGACTGAGGTACCAGGTACTTTGGAGTACTTAGAGCTTGGTTAGATATTAAAGAAACCAAGTTTATCCACTGCATCCTGAGCCATCACCATTCATCTTGACTTTTTTATTGGTGCTGGACTCCAATGACTGGAAGAGAAAGAAAATCCAATGGCTTTGAGCACCTCTGCCTCACTTTAATCCAATTTATTGCATGAGTCAAAAGACATTGCACACACCATCTTACCCTTTTTACCTATGTCAAAGTCCTGCAGCCAAGTGAAGAAGCAGCATGTGCAGATACATTAGGAGCTATACTCCCAATCCTGGACCTAGACAGTAAAGGCCATAGGGTCATCTTCTCAACGGACTGAAGCAACAATGGGATTTGACAGCTTCTGGGTGTCTCAGCATTTTTTTTAAATGTCCTATTTTCCCTCCAATTATACATAAATGTAATTTTTAATATTTGACTTTTTTGGTTAATTTTTGAGTTCCAAAGTCTATTCCTTTTTTCCTCCCCCCAAAATGGTGAGCAATTTGTCACAGGTTATACATATAGAATCATGAAAACATTTCCTTGTTAGTCATTTTATACAAGAAGACCAGAACAATAAAAAAAGTGAAAAATAGCATGCTTCAGTCTGTATTCAGACATATCTTCTTTCTCTGGAGGCAGATAGCATTTTTCATCAAGGATCCTATGAGATTGTCCTACATCACTGTATTGCTGAGAATCACCAAGTTATTTACATATTTTCATTTTACAGTATTGCTGTTGCTGGGTACTGTGTTCTCCTGGTTATGTTCACTTCACTTTGTATCATTTCATCTAATTATTACCAGGTTTTTTCGAAAATCATCCTGCTTGTCATTTCTTATAGCACAGGAATATTCCATTGTAATCATATACCACGGCTTGTTTAGACATTCCCCAATTGATAAGCATCTACTCATGTTTCAATTCTTAGCTACTGCAAAAAGATTAAAGATTTTTGTGATGATAGGTCATTTTCCCTTTTGGTTGCTCTCTTTGGGATACTGATCTGACAGTGGTACTGCTAGGGCAAAGGGTATGAACAGTTTGATAGCCCTTTGGAAATAGTTCCAAATTACTGAATGGGCTTTTTAAAGGACCACCATGCTCACCTCCTGGCATGAGAAAGGGGCTAGAAAAGGTGCTGTTGATATTGTGTGGTTTATCTAACTTAACTTTGGCCTGCTTTACTGAACTTTCATGGAAGGTGGGGATCCTACCCTGTAGTTGAAAAAAATGTACAAAAACTTTTGTAAAGATGAATTCTACTCACCATTAGGACATGGAAGGTGCACATACTTATACAACACAAAATCCAGTATATTTGAAAAATGAGAACTCGGCGGGTATTAGATTCAAAAAGCATCCCTGAGTGAAACAAGGCTGACAAATGAAAGTCAGTTTCTGGAAGCCAGTGCCGGATACACATATTTTCTGGAGTGGCCGCAATGAAGGGGAGTGTCATGAAGCTGGTATAGGTTTAACAACAAAACTAATCTACTCAACAAGCCTGTATGCCACCCAAAAGAAGTAAACAACTGGCTCATGACAATACAACTGCCACTTGCATAAGAGGACCACACCACCTTTATCAGTGTATGGTCCCACGATGATGAACACTGGTGAAATCAAAGAAAAATTTTATGAAGATCTAAAGACCAGAGTCATTACCCTGCTATGGGTATTATAGGACTATAGATCAAGCTTACAGTTCTGGCTGAATTTAAGGCCAGAGTAGGTAGAGACTATCAGACATGGTAGGGAGAAATGGAATAGTAATAGTGACTTACTGCTGAAGACTTGTGTGTCTCATGCCCTTCTCATTATTAACACTATCTTCTATTTACCTACATGCAATAAACTTTGCGGATGTGTTCTTGCAGCAAACATTGACATTTAATAGACTATGTCATTTTAAGAAGACAATGTGAGAGAATGTCAAACCAATCAGACTTATACTCTCCAAGCTCAACATTCACATTTAACAAAAGTGATGACCCTAAATGATGACCATTACCAAAAGACTCAATGTCAACAAATCAGAGCACTTCTCTCTGGGAGAACAGTTTGTTGCTAACTTGGAGAGAAAGCTGAGCCAACACACAGTTGGCTAGAATGGATCAAAATTAGAAGAGGGTAGCTTCCAGAGATTTGGTGTACAGCATCCACTTTTATACATCTGGGCAAGACTGGTTTAACAAAAATTATGGCAAAATTCTGAGGCTGCTAAATGAAAAACAGCTCCACGGGATTTACCAGCAGCATAGTTTGTCTCTAAGAGGACATCATTTAACTCTATCTAAAGGAAAGAGAAGCTTAGAGAAATGCAACATGGCTCAGTAAGAAGGAAGATGAAATTCAGTTTTACACTGTTTGGGAACAATCCAGAGTGCTTTTGGGATGCCCTGAAGGCTGTTTGGGGGCCAAAGAAGTATGGTGCATCCCAACTTCTCTGCACTGATGATCCATGTTGATCAGTGATAGGGACATGATCCTGGAAAGGTGGAATGAACACTTCCATAAAGTTCTCAACAGACTCTCTTCAACCAGTGCTTTAGCCATTAATCGTATGTTTACTTCAGGTTGAAATCAATGCCTGCTAGCCAAACTTTCAACTGAAGAAGAGGTTTTGAATGCCATTAAACTCCTCTCCTGTGGCAAAGAACCTGGTGCTGATTTTATTCCACTTGAGATTTACAAGGAAGGGCAAGCACTGCTCATACTAGAGCTCACTGAAATTTACCAGGTTCTATGGCAAGAGGAGGTTATTCCTCAGCAGTTCAAGGACACCTCCATTACCCATCTCTATAAAGAAAAGGAAATAAGTTGTCCTGTGACAATCACAGGGGAGTCTCTCTCTTAGTCATTGCTGGAAAAAAATTTGCCAGTCCTCCTTAATAGGCTTATCCTTCACCTAAAAGATGGTTATTTACCTGAAATCAAGAATGACTTTGGAAAGGCCCAAGGAACAGTAAATATGATATTTGTCACCCAACAACCCTAGGAGAAACATCAGGAGCAGAACAGAGGTCTGTACACAACATTGAGACATTTAGAGACATCTCCACTACAAATGTTCATATGAACTATTTGTATTTAGTTTGTGGTAGAGCCTTACAAGCTTGTATTGATCTGATTAATATGTGCTTAATAAATGCTTGTTGATTGACTGGTTAGGGAGAGAAGCAATAAGTATATAAATATTTAATTCAAAATACAGCATGTAAATAAAAGATAGAAGACTGGAAATACTGGAGAAGGAAGTGGCAGACCACTTCAATATATTTGCAAAGAAAACCTCATAGATAGGATGGTCCAAGGGTTCAAAAAGAGTCAGACACAAATGAATAACTCAACAAGGCTGTAAATGACTACTTATCAGATAAATGTTATACACCTCTTTTCCAGCCATTGGTCTGCAGATCAGTGTCAAGCTTTACTAGGGTGCAAAATTCTAACTTTGAAAGGTTCTACATAAGCTTCTTTTTAAAAAGTAATTCACTGAACAGATTAATTATACTCTAACTCCTGATAAAAAGCCTTCTAACTTTCAATTCACTTGGGGGTGGTGCGGGGTGGGAGGGAATCACTATAGACCAAGGTGGAAGGGGTCATTTACTAGATCGGCATATATTAGTCATCTCAGTCATCAGCTAACATGTAGTAGGAGATGGTAAGGTTTTTTTTTTAATGTTCCAGGTATTTTTATATATATGAAATTCCTCTATTTAAATAGTGTTTTGATTACACCAAAGTACAATGAATAAATATTTAAACACTGACTTCAATAATCAAAACTAAATAATTGTCTTATAAAAAAAAACATTAATTGATTTTTTCCCCACAAAAATGACAATAGATTAACTATATTACATTTCTTTCTTAATAATAATAATAATAGAAGATGCCAAACTTGATTGCCTGAAAAGCAGGAATGATGACATTACATTCCAGAGATGAATCCAAATACTTAAAAACTGGGTTCATTATTTCGTATGGGTCACAGGAAAATTTGACAAGAAATCAGTAGTCTGTTTCTAAAGATGTTTTGTCAAACAGAATCATAAAGCTAGCAAACCTTTCTTGACATTTGAAGAAAAAATATTTCAAGTTTAAAAATCAGCCAATGAACATTCTTAAAAACAAAATCCCTTGGGGTGGCTAGGTGGTGCAGTGAATAGAGCACTGGCCCTGAAGTCAGGAGGACCTTGAGTTCAAATCTGGTATCAGACACGTAACACTTACTAGCCGTGTGACCTTGGGCAAGTCACTTAACCCCAACTGCCCTGCATCCCCTCTCCAAAAAGTAAAAAAAAAAAAAAATCCATTGAAATGAAAACCAAGAGGAGTATTTTTAATGTTGTTTGATGATTTAAAATTAATTTGTAAAGTTTTTGTCAATTGGTGTTAGAAAAAAATAATTTTGACAATAATAAAACCAAAGCTAAAAAGAAAATATTTGCTTTGCGACCCTTGTCTGCAACTTACCATATCTGAAATTTCTAATGACAAAAATGTAGTAAGAAAATCATCAGCAATCACATTATCTTCCATTTCCACGATTTCTGTATGTTTCACAATAAGTATGCAAATTATCTCAGAGTATCATTTCTTAATGCAAATTTACTTATTTGTGTAAAAAAATATTTATAGTCAAAATATTATTTATCTGAAAATTGAAGTCTATAGTAATATAAAAAGCAATTGGGCTGGTAGAGAGACAGCTGGTCTAGAATGAAGAAGTGCTGAGTTCCAATTCTCACATATTCCTTTTGTGTAACACTGGAAACATGACCTGAATTTTCAGTGACCCAGGTAGAATAGGGTGGGGAAGGGAAATGCAATAAGCTTTGATATTTATGAACTGGTTTGGTGAGTCCACTTTTAGTAGTACTTTATAGATTGCTTTTTACCTGCCTGAATCAGAGCATGCCCAAGTATTCTTTGATTGTCCCCTACTGGCTTTAATGCATGGTGTTAAGACCTATTAAGGGGTCCCTGAACTTGTCTTTTTGAGTTGACATATTTTCCAGAAACACTGGACCCAGAGCATGCAGGAGGCCCTGAATGTATTAAGGATGAAGCCACTCTTCCCCCTCCTCCCCACCCCCGCCCTGCCCCACAGCTGACATAATTTGCTTTTCACATCCCCAAGATGGATTCCCTGGGTGGCTTTGGGAGGTAAGACAGGCACCTGTCTGTGCCAGGCTGGAAAAATGCTTGTGCAGCTGGGGTCCTTTGCAGATACAGTAGATCCTGCTGTCTTCACAGTCTAACTCTTCCCAAGGGGAAAAAAAATGAGACTTTTGGGGCAGCCAGGTAGCACAGCGAGTAAGAGCACCGGCCCCAGTGTCGGGATAACCTGGGGGATCGAATCCGGGCTCAGATAATTAGCACCACACCCAGAAATAATTGGCTGTGTAACCTTGAACAAGATACTTAAGCCCAATTGCTTAAAAAAAAAATTAGACTTTTGCTATTGCCTTGCTCCTCCCCTTCAGGCAGGGTTTTGTCCTTTTCCCAACTTTACTGCACCCTTCCCCTGCCCGTTCCTGTTTTTGACTCTTCCTTTTGTCAGAAAGAGACTGGGAATTCTTTGGCTTCCATATTCATGTTCATTTCTTTTGTATTAAATCTCGTTTTCCCATTTGGCTCTTGACATTGGGATTGTCTGTTTGACAGTGGTGATCATAAGCCTTTTAAATGGCTGCTACTGTAACTGAGCATGTATACAAAAGGCTATAATGGAAAGAACTTTTCTTTCCCAGGCAGTTTTGAAATGAGGAGGTAGAAATTCTGTGGAGTTCTGGGTAGGGAGGGAAGTAGTATCAGTGGCTATGATAAGCCCTGATGTGGCTGCCCTATCTCCCTATTCAGGCCACTGTATAGGTATGAATGTATTATGTCTATATTTCTTTTTGTCTTTGTTGTGCTTATTCTTTCTCGCTCTTCAGTGAATGACTATCGAGTGAATGAATGTCAAAAACAGATGGACTAGGTTACAATTTTGTGCACTTTGAAGGATTAGAAGAACCACCAGGGATACGGAAAGTGGAGACTGGCCAAATCCAACAGTAACTTCCATAGCTAAGGTTAGTGAGGAGTCAGTTCTGCAAAGGGACAAGGATCAAATTACGCATCACCTGTACCATAACCATAGTGACCTTCATTAAGGCAATGCTTTGTAGCAACCACTAAGAGTCTGAAGCCATTTTCCCCAGGGAACTAAGAGGTTGTATAGAGGAAAGACTGCCCTCACTTGGCAGATTGTTTTTACACTTATCTCCTTGCTTTATCTCTTTGTACAAGTTAACTGGTGTTAAGTGGTCACTGGATATTGATTAAATATTACTGCTTGATGATGGTGGGTGGAGTGGCATGGATATAGAGGATGGGGTATTGTGGGCTAAAATATTAGAAGAAACGCCCTCAGTCTTACCACTAGAACCTTGAGGAGAAGATGTAATATTGCTCTGTGAACCTCACCTGGATGGATGAAGGTGAGTTGGGATAATGATCCACCAGTGCCTATGTGTTACATAGGCAGTTGTGTAAAAAAGTAAGACATTGAGCAGTTGCTAATCTACCTCGCCAGAGGAGGTTTCCACATCAGGTAGAAATGAGATTATAATTCTCATCAAAAGAAAAAAAAATATGCATGCATACTTTCAGGGTGTCCCAAAAGTCTTAGTGAAGTCTGTTTGTTTTGGAGGTGGTGAAGTTAAGTAACTTGTTCAGGGTCACACAGCTAATAAATGTGAAGTTTCCAAGGCTGGATTTGAACATAGGTTCCCCTGATTTCAGGGCCAGTGCTGAATCCACTGCACCACCTATTTTCCCCCCTGCAGTTTTAACTTTAATAGTTTACAATTGCTCTAAAAATTTGGGGATACCCTATTATATCTATATGTACACATGATAATGAACATTTATCAAAACTACACATGTAGACACATTTATACAAAAATACATTATATTGTTGCTTCTGTCTAGAGTAGAGAATTTGTATATTTTGCCGATACAAAATATAGTTTAGGTTGGAAAATATCAGTGGTGACAGAGTACTATTGCCCCAGAGGACAAAAATATCAAAATGAGAAGTGATTTTGCTTGTCTGGTTTTGTAATAATCAAATCTCTTTAATTCCTCTTCCCTCGTGACTGATTATTGATAGTTAAAGGGATTATGAGAAGGAATAAATTGGCTTACTGCACAATCTGTCCTCAATAATACACTAAGTTTTGTTTTGTTGTTGGTTTTTTTTTTTTTTACATTGAGAAAAATATCATTGAGGGAGTCTGCTGCTTTGCCTTGGGAAGTGTGTGCAATCCAAATGAGAGGTTAGTGGGTTTTAGAGCAAAAACACATAAATTGTCCTCTGGTGAAAAATCAAACCACTTGTTACATTTGGTTTTGACTAGGAAGAACCGGCCATGGCATCTGCTATCTCACTGAGCTTATTATTACACCAGATGGCAACTTTAATCTGTTCTCTATGCTTCCACTTATGAAGAATAATAATTTTGTTATTTTTGACTTAAAATATCCATTCCTTCCTAATATGGATTTGTTTTCCCCTTGATTTTTAAAAATAAATCTCATCCTTAGATTTTCTTAAATGTTATTAAGCGTTTCCTAAGCATGCATGATGCCTTATGTTCAACAAAAATTAATTTCATTAAATCATTCATTATCTCACACCCTACCTCAAAAATCTGGTCCATATATATGATGAGGTATGGGCTCTGGGAGCCCCCTTGAGCTCTCCTTGAATTTTTGAGGTATAGGTTGGGCCCAGACCTCAGTTTCTAGCCCCGCCCTCCATTGTCCAACTACTTCCCACCCTTGAGCCTATCAAAATATCAATCCACCCTTGAACTGGCCTAGCCCACCATTGTCTGTAGGCTCCAGGTAGCCTCAAGCAACTTCCCACCCTTAATCACTCATTGATCTCATCTGACTTCTCCTGAAGAACCTCCCCAAACTCCTCCTCTAACCCACTCCTAGGTTCCTCCCACAACCTTCTGTTTATAAAACCCCATCTTGTCTCCATGTTTGTGAGAGTGCCATAGAATGACCTAACACAGACTTAATCTGTGTACAATACCAGCAAACTTTTAATAAACTTTTCTTTGGCTGAGAGAAGACTTGAGTCGAATTCATTCAGCAGGACTCGGTGTGTTGGTATTTTGAGGTCTCCAGGGCAACCCTGATCCTCTTTATGGGTGGCCTCTTCATATATACCTAGTAATTGAAAGTACCCTGCTGGAGAGCTGGTATTATTTTTGTCTTTCTTTGTACAGTGTTTGACACTGTACTTAAGTACAGTACTTAACTTAATAAATGTTTCTTGACAGACTGACTACTGATTGGCTAATTCTCCTTCACATGTCTCTCTTTTGGTTTATTTCACTACCATCTTCCCAGTCACACAGATTTGTCCATAGTCATCTTTGATTCCATCTCTTTCTGATTGTGGCAGCAAGCACCCTAGCATACCCAGGGTGGCTGCCCACACAGGTTCTTAGATCTGCTTTTCTAAAGGAAAGCAACTCAAAATGGGTTAACAATCTTTCTTTAATAAAAAATATGTCATTTACCTAGTTCAGGGGAAAAAGGTCAACACTCTGAACCTCAGAGAATACAAACAAGTTACAAGCAGACAACAAATACAGAGAAACATCAGCAGACAGACTTCCAACTCTCTGACCATCCATACCAGAGAGGGAAGCACCAACATCTGGGTTTTCAAAGCTGGGGGCTCAACGTGCCCAGGGTTTCATCTGGTCAAATCATACAACTCTTCTCAAAGTGAGTCCCAAAGCAAAACCTCACATCAGGGTATATATAGCCTTTTCCTGGCTCAGGGAATGTCACAACCCTCTTGACCCACTGCCTAATCACAAAGCAACAAGGTGTGGGCATTCCTGAAAAAAGCCTCCCTCCATAGGCTCTGTGTGACCACATTCAGCCTATTAGGGGGCAGAGGATATTTTCAAATCAAGGAAGGTTCTCAGAGTCACTTAAACCTATCAAAGGGTCTAGGGCAGGGAAGATCTTAGATTCCCATTCCCATAATATTGATCTCCCACATACAATCACTTGCTGACACTTTCTCCCCTTTTCCACTCCCCCCCTCCATTTCTCCCTGCTTTGTTCACTTATGTAGAATGGTCTACATTCACAAACATGCCCTATACTTCATCATCTCTACCTGTGCCTTTGTCCACCACCATTCCCAACACGCCCTTTCTTCACCTCTGCTTGTTTTAAACCTTCAAACCCTAGTTCAAGGGTTCTCTAGGAAGCCTTCCCACATCACCCCAGTTAGAACAAACATCTTCTGATAAGTACTTCATAATTCCCCTTAACTTTTCTTATGAACTTAGCTCACAGTTCTATTAGTTTGTGTGTGTGTGTGTGCACACTTTTTGGAGGGCAATTGGGATTGTGACTTGCCCGAAGTCACAGGGCTAGTTTTTTCTCTTAAGTGTCTAAGACCGAATTTGAACTCAGGTCCTCCTGACTCCAGGGCCAGTGCTCTATTCACTGAGCCACCTAGCTGCCCCAACTCACAGTTCTAGAGATATTTCTATATATGCTTAAACAAATCTACCTATAAGCTCTTTGGGTATAGGGACTATATCTTGTTCATGTATATTCTTCTAAGCATTCAACAGAGTGACTTGCATACAGAAAGTACCTGATCAATGTTTGTTTTAAGAATAGATAGATGCTTGGGGAGGCTAAGTGGTGCAGTGAATAGAGCAGTGGCCCTGGAGCCAGGAGAACCTGAGTTCAAATCAGGCCTCAGACACTTAACACAAAAATTAGCCATGTGAGCTTGGGCAAGTCACTTTACCCCAATTGGCCTCCAAAAAAAAAAGATAGATGAATGTAGGATTTCTCATACAACACAAAGGACACAAACATTGATAGTTGATGACTCAACAAATGCAGTGATGCATGGTCATTATTTCTTAATTTTTATATGCAATTTTAAATAACAGCAGGCATTCTGCCATAGCAAGTGTAATGGAGCAAAGCTAACACCCTTATGATAGGTTCTCATGATATAGTGAAATAGTTGCCCGTGGGAGACATGATTTTCACAATCATATCTATGGTTTTAGGGAAAGTGTTTTATAATAGATTTAAGCTGCATAGCTAAAAGACTTTTCCCTAAGTTAATATTATATGATGTGTAATTTCCAGATTTCTTGCTGTGTTTTCCTGAATTTACTCTAGTGGAATGGTAAAAACAATGTCATTTTCTCCAAACCTTTCCGAAGTATTCATTTCCAAGATTATATTCATTCATATTCCAATATTATCCCCAACTTCTCCATCCAATTTTGTGGCAATACAAGTAACATTCTCCCCTGGGTATATCTAAGACCCCAATGTAAGGTCATTACCTTACATAAAAAGGTATAGCGATTGAGAAAAGAGGCATGGCAGAGTTGGATGGAGGGAAGAAACCAGTTCAGTGTAGTCAAAGATGAAAAATATAGTCAGGCTGCCTAGGATTTACCCAAACCTTAAGCACACATTAGATACAAAAGTTAAATATTATATATTCTTGAAAATAAATAATTATTTATAATTAATTGGTAAATAAACCATACTGAAAACATATGCAGATGTACTTAATCTCTAATTAACAGATTTGACAGTTACATAGTTTAATATTCAGCAATGTGATTGAGACAATTTATATGAATATGCATATGACTGTCATCAAGAAGCTTTTTTCAAGAAACTGGGCTTAAACTAAATTATCAAGTAGGTGAAGTTTGTTCTCAGTATTGCCAACAAAGTAAGTACTTTCTTTATGCAAGATATTTTAGTGGAGGCTAAGAGAAATGTGTAGATGAATGGAGACTTTCTCAGTTTTTCTAGCCTATTTCTTCAGTGTTATTTTATGTTACTTCCCTTTCTATACTATGTCACAGTCCAGCTGGTCTACTTACTAGTCTCTGAATTCAACATTCAATGTTGTCCATCTCCATGCCTTTACTTAGACTGTGCCACAAATGTGAAATGCATAACCTCACCTTTTGTTCTAAGATGTCTTAGTTTCCATTGAGGTTAAGCTCAGATGCTACCTCCTACAGAAAATTGTCTTATTCTCTGATAGACCTTTGAAGTTGTTACAATTGATCTCTAAATTATCAAAATAGATATTTTTATTCTTCACTCTCTTTATCCTTCTCAACATCTTTGCAGCTTCTGATGGTATTGACCAGCCTCCCCTGTATACTCTCGCTTTTTAGTTGTTGTTTTATTTAATACCTCTCTCTTGGTTTTCCTCCTACCTAACTGAATGCTCCTTCTCAGCCTCCATTGTTGGTTCATCATCCATGCCATACTTTAAAACTCTCTCCTAACTCTTTTATTGTCTTTTTAAACTTTTTCACTGAGTGACCTCATCACTTTCATCACAGTTCTTATGGACTTAATTTTCATTTCTATGCATGTGACTCATAAATCCATGTATCCACCTGTAATCTTTCTACTGAGCTCTAGTTGTGTGTCTCCTACTACATATCAGGTATTTTAAAGCTGGATGTCTACAGACATCTTAATGTGTCCAAAATTGAACACACTATTTTTCTCCTGCCAAATTCACCCTGTTTCCCAACTTACCTATATTTGTTAAGGGCCCCACAATCCTTCTAGTCACTCAGGTTTGTAACTTTCTTCTTATCCTTGACTCCTTGTTATCCCTAACCTCACATATCCAGTTAGTTACCAAATCTTGTAATTTCTCTCTCCATAGTATCTCAGATAACTATCCCTTTTTCTTTCACAACTATCACAGTAGTTCAAGTACTCATCAGTCCTTATCCCTTAACTGTATTGTTTTAGTAACCTAATTGATTTCCTAGACTTTTCTTTCTTTTTTAGACTTTTTCTTTCTCATCGTGATTTAGTCTTCTGTAGGTTTGCCAAAGTGATGTGTACATATCTAACTGTGTCATTCTCCTTTCATAAACTCTAGTAATTCCCTTTGTCCTTTAGAATACCTTAGTTTTTAAAGCCCTTCACAAACTGACCACACCCTACTTTTCCAAAATTATTATGCATTGCTTCTTGTCCCTACACTATGGTGCTCACTTTCTTCATATTGATTAAACATTACATTCTATCATCTGTAACCATACTCTCAGCCCTTCATACTTTTACCTCTTAAAATCCTTTGTTTATTAAAAAAAATGCTTAAGTAACAGGGATTCCTTCCTAATCCTACCAGCTTCTAATTCCCTCCCTTAAAAACAAACAAAAAAACACTACATTGCACCTTTAAGTGATTGATTACCTGTTTTTCTGTTCTATTCCATAGTAGAATATAAACTCTGAGGGCAGGAACTGCCTTTCATCTTTATATCTCCAGCACCTAAAACTGTGACTTATATATGGAGGGGAAATAAGTAATTTTTTAATTTAGTTGAAGATCTTAGAATTTTAGAATCTTGAAAATTTAAAAAGCATCAACATAGCATATGCTTCATATGAATTTGAAAACAAAGAAGTGATAGCTCTAAAAAATTAGAAGCAATTGGTAGCTTAGTAGATAAAAGGCTGGGCCTGGAGTCAGGAAGGTTTGAGTTCAAATTCAATTGCAAGCACTTACTAGTGAAGAGATACTGGGCAAGTCACCTATCCCTTTGCCTCAGTTTCTGCAATTAAAAAAAGAAAATTATAATAGCACCCTCTTTGTAGGATAGTTGTGAGGATCAAATGAGATGTTATTTGTAAAAAGTGCTTAGTACAATGTCTGGCACTAGTAAGTTTATTCCCTCCCCCCCCCCAAGAGAAATGGGCAAAGATGCCCTGCCTACTTACCCTCACCCAAGAAAAGTCAAGTTATAGCCCAGGTTAACCAGAATCATAGAATATAGAATTCTCAAATACCTGGCATGAAGACAGAGCCAGGAAGTCAAAATGAAAGTTGGGCAAACCTTTGTGCAGAAGCTCATGAGGTCCAAATTCAATAGATGCCTTTCTGAAGTCTCCCCAAAAGAAAACAGCTCCAGGAATGTCTTTGAACGACTTTACGTATGTTCACCAAAGGCTACAAAATCGGAAGTGAGGAATCTACTGTTTGAAACCTCTCCAGGTCCACAGCAAGGGCTATAAAATCTTTGTTCCCTGGGGCTGAAGGTTAAGTTAATTAAGAATTACTTGTCATTTCCTTAGAACTTCTGAAGCTTTCTGATTTTTTACTTTTGAAGTTTTGATCTGAGGGAAAAATAAAGAAAGAATTAAAATATTATTCAGCCGAGGTTCAGGGTAGGTTTATTCTGTTAGGAAAGAGCTCCAGAGGCAGCCTGAGATTTGCAGCTTTAGTACTCATTATTTTAACAAGTCTTTTCCCATAGTCCTGCTGCTTTCCAAAAACACTCCTAGCTTCTTACATTTACAATCAAACTTTATTTTTAAAATAACTGCCACATCTTATAGACTTCTGAAGGTTTCTGCTTTATGCTATTTTGAAGTTGTTATATTTTTTCCTTCTAGGTATATTCTGTTTAAGAGTTCATCAGAAGTAACTTTAATAAATTTGCATTTTGATGAGTTTTATTTCAAAGCATATTGATGTTGTGGTTGGTAGTCAAGATACTGTATTGAAAATCTATTGTTGCTAAGTGGATCGAGGTCTCAAAATATATCATTGAGAAAAAACAGATATGTACTTAGGAGTGCTAGAGAATTCTAGGCCACATATACTCTGTAATTGTTAAAGTGATATCATCAATGAAAAAATATGTTCACTTAATTTATATAACCCATTTTTGTTCTAAGCTTTTTACATATAACTCTAGAGAGGTAAAAATGTTGTCCTTTTATAGTTGAGCTTCAGAAAGGTTTTGAATAGCCTAGGATCACATTCTTAATGAGAGCAAAATTAGAACCATGGTCACTTAGTTCCAATGAAATATCAGTGATCAGCATAGGATAATATAGTTCTTTGGATTCTAAGGGAGGAAGAAACCAGGACAGCTGGGAGGTGTGGTGAAGAGAGATCTGAACCTAAAATCAAGAAGACCCTAATTCAGATCCAGACTCAGGTACTCAGGTCTTCCTAACTCCAAGCCATCTTCATGTACTGCACCACCTACTTGCTACTGAAACTGCCAGGATGGTTGTTTGTCCTTCCTTCTCTAAGAGTACCAGTGACAACCTGAGGGTGAGGTCTTGACTTGAAGGGAATTGGATATAAATGAGGCATAGCTGAGCAAAGTCATCAGCCCCACTCTCTCATCTAGAGTCAGCAGAGTCCAGTGGCAAGACATAGCCAGAAATTAATATAGGACTCGATTCTCCAAGGAGCTCACAAAATTGAGAGCTGAGTCCTGCAGACTAGGCTTCTCTTGCTGTTTCTCTCCTCCACCCTTACCACACACCCTCTCCCCAAGGACAATACTGATTCAGTCAATCAGTGGAGGTCTCTTTGTTCCATCAGTTGCTTTCACCCAATGACCAATGACATATATTCCTTTCAGAATGACTGATGAACTTAATAAAGTTTAATCTAATGGGTTAAAGACTAACAATGACCCACATATCATCATGTAATCAAGTTGGTTAGGAAAGCCTTGAGATTCATTTAAAAAAGTTGCTTTTTAAAACCCAGTTTGATCAGAGACTCCCCCTGTTTTACCTCCTTATCATTAGATTTGAACCAATGTTCTCTGCCATTTAGATATTTGGGGATTTCATGTCATCCAAAATGTTAATAATGGCTCCTATATTTGTGTAATAGTGATGGGGTACAGGCCCAAGTCGATACCTTTTCCCTTTACCCCAAAAGAATTTCAGTCTCGTTTGTTCATAGGCCCTGGGAAACCCATGCCTTGAATTCTCCCTGGATTTTCTCACTTAATCTAATTTTTTCATGCTCAAATCTATTGCCCTTAACCTAGCCTACTCCTCCATTGGCTCTTACTTCCAGATTGTTTTCAGCTGCTTCCCACCCTTGATCCCATCAAAATCCCATTCTCTTGGTTCCTAGGAATCTGACCTCTAGTCATCCCAGTCCCATTAAGATCCACCTTAGACTCCTCCTCAAGACCCTCCCTAGAGCCCTCCTCTGGTCAACCCAGACTACTTGGTTACCCCTAGTTCCTCCCATAGTCTTTCTGCATATAAAATCCATCTTGCTTCCATGAAGGTGCTCAGATTCATTCTGGCCCACTTGTCAATACAAGTATTACAAATGTTCAGATTCCTTAAAAATCTATCCAATATGGCAGATCTTTAAAAAACTTTGTTTTACTTTGGCTGAAAGAAGGCTTGGCTGGGACCCAGTGTGTTGGTATTTTGGGGTCCCGAGCACCCCTAAATCTCAACATTTTAAACCTCAACAATAGGATAATTTAATGTCTAAACTTGTGTGTGATAACTTGATTCTACAACTTAAACTAGGTACTGTTATTAACCTCTGTCTTAAAGAGGCAGGTATGTTGATTTTAGCAATGATTATTTTATACACTGTACATGGACTGTGGCTGCTAGGTGGCACAGTAGAGTCAGGAAGACCTTCTAATCTAGCCTCAACCATGTAATGACTGTGTGACCCTGGACAAGCCACTTAACCTCTATTTGCCTCAGTTTTTTCCATCTCTAAAATGAGGATAATAATAGCACCTACCTCACAAGGTTGTTGTGAGAATCAATTGAGATAAAAAAAAATTGTAAAAAGCTTAGGACAGTGTTTAGCTTGCAGTAAGAACTATATAAATGTTGTTATTGTTGTTGTTAATTATATAAAAGTCCTCAGAAGTATGACTGTTTGTTGGCTGACTATTTAGATAAGGCACTTTCAGGGCAATCAGGTTCAAGCAGAATAAGAAACAAAATTTTTATAAAATCAAGGGTAACACACCAAGCTAATTGGTCAAAATGACATGACTTCCAAAAGGAAGAGCAAACATGTCATGGGCTATGGATATTTGGAAAAGGTAACTCCATCTTGTCCTTTTTGAGCCCCTACTAAGTACTTTCTAAGCTGCCATCTAAGAAGTGGAAGAGCAGTTTACTTCCTCTTTTCTTACTTAAGTGAAGGTACAAGAAAGATTACTGACTACTGGAAAGGCAGTCAGTACTCACTCTGATAGGTATATTATGAAATTATTAACTCTGAATAATTCCCCTTAATTTAAATTTTCATTTGGCTGTGATAAGCATTATTTTAAAAAAAATGTATTTTATTACAAGAGTTGAGTAAACTGGTTATTAACTGAGGGAGAGTTGAGTAAATTGGTTATAAATTGAGTAAAATAGAACTTTATTATATAAACTTAATTATTATATGAACTTAATTATTATTTGAACAATACTAAAAAAAGAAACACTTTTAAAGTTTGGTATCATGCACCATTTAGTGATAAAATAGCTGTGAGGACAAAAGGACATATAGATGGAATTTTGGGCCCCTCTAAAGAAAAGACTATATAAATTCAGGGTTATTACTAGTGATGAAATACATTTCATGGGTGAAATAGAATATCTATGAAAATTGTGAAGCAGCATTTTAAAAGAGCAAAAAAAAAGAAAAAAAAACACAGACGTTATAAAATGTGTGTTAGTTATTTACAGGATTTGCTGCAAATGCATTTCATTAATCCAATACAAATGTAATTATGAATGTACATATGCTATGCATGATATAGTTAGTAAAGCTAGTTGTGTAAATATATTATGTTTTTAAGAAATTGGGTAAATTTTAAAGACATAATTAGTCACTTGATAACTCACAACAAACTATTATATTCCACTAAAGCTCTCTAGTTTGAGCAATTCCGTTTTTATAATAGGCATAATATTATAGACTCCATACATTAATATTTAACCATCTCTGCTATGATAATTCCAGTGTATTTGCAGACTAGGTGTCAATGCTAGCAGACTGCCAATAAAAAATATTTCATACTGGTAGCATTGCCAAAGGCATTAACCATTGCCTTGACAATTATGTAATATATATATATATATATACTTTTATATATATATATATATATATATATATATATGCTTCATCATATGCACTGCTTAACAAATGAATTACTTCTCTATGCTTCATCTTTTATTCCATACCATTATCTCACAGTAATATTGGTTCTGAAATTTAAAAAAAATAGAGTTAATAGGAAGTTTAAAAAATGTTCAAATATAACAATGATTTAAGAAAACAGTAGATAATATTTGTATAACTTTACATTTTACAAAATAGTTTACATATATTAATACTCTAAAAATTAAATTACTTTCCTATCACTAAGAATGGCTTTTACTCCAATTAAAATAATCATTATATCTATAATCACTGTTCACTTGAATCCTTTTAATCCAATCTCTGGATCTGTTATTGCAGTACCAAAGGAGATGTGATTACATTGCTTTGCAGGTCTCTTTTCATTTCACATTAATGTAAGCACAAATTTAGAACACATTGCACACCAGACTTTGCCATTATACTCAATTGTATAACTGTTAGATCAACCAAAAGGTAATGTGCTTTGACATGTTGACTCTATCATGATAGCTTAAGTTCTAAATACCCAGGTAATAATGTGAAAGAACTCATCTTTTTCCCATTATGCATAACCAACTTTCTTCTGAGCTTTAATTTTGATTACCACTTAATATCTTTTTCTCCTAGAATCTTCATTTTATCATGTAACCCAATGGGGTTTAAAATTACTCTCTAAAGTGACAGAGTATTTTCCCTAAATTATAATTCCTATAGCCTTTATTTCCTTTCCTGAAGAGCCCCCTTCCTTGTTCAAAGTTAGTGAACTAGTCTGTTTTTCACAGTTGTTTTTTTCTTGCTTTTCTTGCTTTTTTTTTCCTCCTATTTTTTAGGAAAAGCTTAGGGGAGGAAGGGTGTGCAGGGAAAAAGAATTTATCTTTGTGATTCTTTGATTCACCTTCAGCCCTTGAGTTGAACTCTTGGATTGTTATCTGGTCAGTTTTCTCCATCTCTGATTCTGTTCCTTCCTTGTTTGTTATGCTTCTGTTCTGGACCTTGTTTTTTCTGACATTTCACATGATAGATATACTTACCAAAGATCTACCTCCTTTGTTACTAAATTCATTATGTCTTCCTCTGCACATTTGCATAGCACCTATCTCATGAATGCCAAAATTCTATCGGCTATCTTTGGCCTGCTGAATTCAGGCACTCTAGACTCCAGATGATCTTTTATATAACTTCCAGCTCTGAATCTAGGAGTATACGATCCTTTATCTCTCAGAGATTTCTTTTGTGTCTTTCTCTTTCGTACACATTTATATACAGTATTTGTAGAAATAATATATTTACCCCTACACAAAGATTTCACCATGTTTCATATTATCATAAAACCCTTCTGTTAAATTCCAAAAACGTCCTAACTGTTAATGAAAGAAAAGTACTATTTTCCCAACAGTTCTGATCTTTTAGGAGAAGCAACATGAAAGATGATGAGATTTGTTCATTAAATATTAGCTTCTGCTTCACATTTAATAGTTTGAAGCTGTCTCTAAGTACTGCATCGTGACCCTTTCTTATGAACCTTTAGTCAGTGTATTTTCAACAGGGATGTGTATAGAATTACTTATTTGTGCAAATTACAATGGAATTACTATACAACAACACCTTAATTTATTTTATGTAAATGCTTTGGCATTAAGTGCAAGAAATTGCCAGAACTATTAATATAAATTCATTTTGTTTGAGAAATTACATCTACTTTTTTCTCTGGGTTTTGAAAATGATGTTTCAGTAAAAGTTTAAAGCAAAAATTATTAAGCTCAATTGCCTTTTTTTAAAGCTCTCTTTTGCTTGATTGTGAATTGTAGAATTTCAGATGACTGTAGTTGCAAAAACAGTGTTATTCAAGTTACTAACAAATCTTATTGATATATTTATTTTTATAGTTGCAAATAAAGAGAAGTTGCATTCAGCAAGCATAGAAGCTCACAACCACTGTTTTATAACAACAAAGAACCTTTCAAATCGACAAGTTTATACTCCTCTCTCTACAGAAGATGAGGTGATTAAGAAAAGTGAATTTTTAAATAATTAAATGACTAGATTCCTGATCTCTAATCTTCCATTCCAGAGGTCTTTCTACCATTTTATTTTACAATGTTTATATTTTCAGCCATAACACCTCCAGAAATTCTGCTTGTAAGAAAAGATTAACTTTGTGGGTTTTCTTAAATCTCATACATTTTTTTAAAAAAATTAAGTATTTTAATTTCAAAAATGCAATCTTCCCAAATTTTTTTTAGCATATAATCCACTTCACTTCATATATCATGTGCTTTCTGTCAGTCTGTGCAAGCAAAATGAAAATAAATTTCCAGTAAGTAAACAAACATAGAATTGAGGCAAAATTGGTTCAGGTCTGAACTATCCAGATAATTTTTTCAACTCAATACTTTACATAAGCAGAAAGAGAAATTTGTCATTGTAATTACTATATAGTGAATGTTCTTCCTGTCTACTGTCCCCCAAGTCCCTGACCAAATCTATGATTTAACTGAGTTTCTTTATTTTACCATTAGAAAAATTAACTTCAATTTTCTTAATGCCACAGTTTCAGCTATTTTGTAGTTAAGTAAATTATTGCTATTTCTGTTTAAATAATGTTCCTTATACTTCAAAAACACATGTAATATGAACTACTTTTACATAGAGTTTTAGAGCAATAAGGAAACCTTGAACAGACAATTTCTTTTTATTTGGGGGAGAGGTTGGAGAGTAGAAATAGACATCAAGGAAACAAATAACCTTCCTGTTTATTATTAAAAGTTTTATTAAGATCTCAATGTTAAACATAAATACAAGCAACAGATCACTTCTAGTTACAAAATTCAGATGAATTTAAAAGTAGAAATTGTCAGGATAACTTTTGAGACTCTGCCTCTGTCATCATTGAAATTCTTCATCCATTCATTCTCATTAACTTTTCCTCATGTGCTCATACCTCATGTGTGCTCCATTTCCCTGTGGGAGAAATGTTGGTGGTTTGGTTTCCATAGATTCTTTAGGAACAATGGGTGCTTTACATGCAGGAAGGCATAAATCTGTGAAGGGGCCTGAGCTAGGCTGGCTCACACCAGTTGGGGGATGGTCACCAACTTTTCATTAACACGCATGCTTAATGGGCAGGTCAGGAAAGTTGTAACCCAGAAGAGCTGGAGCCAATCCCAGCTCTGAAGGGAGGAACATGGTGGGAAATTCAGATGGGAACAGCATAAAAAGGGCTTGCCTTCATCTGATCCTTTGTAGTCTTTTTGGAGAGGCTACCCATTTATTCATTATAGAATAAATGTAAAATAAAGATAATGAAACTCTGTGGATACTCAACAAGCATTGTTTATTCCTAGACAGAGCACAGATTTAAATTATAAGATCTGGTTCTGTTTATATACATACACACACACATATACATATATATACACACATATACATATATAAATAGATACACACATATATCTTATAATCACTCAGTATTCATTAAATGCTGACTATGTGCCCTGCACTAGGATACAAATGCAAAAAATAAAACCCTACTATCAAGGACCTTATATTCTATCAGAAGAGACAATATACACACACATATCCCAACTCCCACTCATACTGGCAGGTCAGGTTGACAGACTATGTTACCTTAGGGCTCTAGGGTTAGTCTTGAGAGGTTAAAGGGATTAAATTTTCTATTGCTTTAGCTCCCAAATCCCTAACTGTGATTTTGTTCTCAAATATCATTTATATAGATTGTTTGTACAGACTTAATTACTTTTTAGAAAAGGGAAATCTACTAATATAAGAAAGGTTAGTACAAAGCAAATTCTTTTTCCTTCATTCCTCTTCCCCCTGCTGACCCTCCCCCCCCCCAAAAAAAAACAATCTATGACACACTCTTCAACAAGTACACAGAGAATCTAAAGGAAAATAACATAAGAGATCATATGGTAACTCATAGATTTTGGAAATCTTTTTTCTGGAGTTCTCAAAACTCCCACCACAGAAAATTGGGGCACTAATGCACTGTTGGTGGAATTGTGAACTGATCCAACCATTCTGGAGAACAATTTGGAACTATGCCCAAAGGGCTATATATCTGTGCATACCCTTTGACCCAGCAATAGCCCAAAGAAATTTAAAAAAGAAAAAAGGACTTAATTTATACAAAGATATTTGTAGTAGTTCCTTTACTGTTGGTAAAGAATTAGAAATTGAGGCGATCCTTATTAATAGAGGAATGGCTGAACAAATTTTGTTGCATGATTGTAAATGCTATACAAATGCTATAAGAAATCATGGTGCATGACTAGGAAATGCTAGTTTTGATTATTGGTCTCAGTGTACTTTCAGAATAAGCTGTAAAGACTTAGATGAACTGATGCAAAGAGAATTAAGCAGAACCAGAATATTGTACACAGTAACAATATTGTACTATAATTAACTGTGCAATTATCAGCAATACAGTGATCAAAGACAATTCCAAAGGAATCATGATGAAAAAAGCTGTCCACCTCCAGAGAAAGAACTGATAAAAGTCTGAATGCAACTCAAAGCATTCTAATTTGTTCTTTTTCATATTTTTGTCTGTGTTTTCTTTCACAGCATGACCAATATGTAAACAGGTTTTGCATGATTGCAGATGTATAATCTATATCAAATAATCTGCTGTCCCTAGGGTTGGGTAGAGACAGGAAGGGAGGAGCATAGAGGATTTGGAACTAGAAAATTTTTAAATGTTAAAAATTGTTTTTACATGTAATTGGGAACAAATAGAATATTTTTTTTATAAAAAAAAAAAAAAAGATTTCCTAACACAAGCAGATCCTCCTCAGAAATGCTTCTGTCTCTACTAGTCACCAGAAATTTCTAGTGCCAACTACAGACGTGAGATTAAAGGTAGAGAAGAGGTTCAGGCTAGCTAAACAGATCAGATATATTCATCGCATCAACACTTAAGGGTGATTTAAAAATTATTCCTGCACCAGTAAACATTTAAAAGATGAACAATCTGACTCCGCAAAGGTGAATTGAATTGCTAAAAGAACACACACACCTATTCTTGACGCAGACTTAAAATGAGAAAAATGGAATGAGGATTTTCGGTAGTATAGTAAATTTCATTCCGATATTTGGTATTCAGAATATCATCTAGCACACCCCAATTCTCTCCTAGAAAAAAAAGTATTTGTTATATGCAGTCATGAATCTTTTGAGTAACCTACACATTTTTGTTCTCTTTCACGTATTAATCACATATCATAACTTCCAAAATATGTTTTCCTCCTCTGCAGTTCCTACCAACTTACTGAAGTCATTTGCTTTCAAGGTATATTTTCACTCTGTTTGCAAGATGTCTGCTCTGCTCATCATCCTTTGCAACAGATGTTGGTGCCTAAGCCATAATTATCTTCACAGTGATCTTTTTGGCTATCATGAATGCTGCAAATTAAGATGATCAAGTGTTACTTGAAAATGTTTATTTGTATTTTGTGACACATAATGAAACCAACCCCTATATTTGTTTCTCCACGAACATGAAAGCTGTCCTCCATTTAGCTTCAACCTTTTAATTTCAATATTGATGTGTTTCAATTCCTTCACTAACATATTACCTCCTTCAGAGTTAGACATCAATTTGGCTGCAAAAATACCAGTTTAATTAGTCTTGGTAGATGGTTTAAATACTATGATTCATAAACTACTTTATACCCATTAAGCCAGAAATTCTCCTACAGTAACTATTTTTGCCATAAACCTAGGTGACAGAAAGAAATGCAATCCCCCTTGTAAAAACAGGGAGTTTATGCAGGAGTATAGTTGGGGCCCTGCCATTATTTTCTATATTTGACAATGAACTAGATAAGAAATATAAAGGAGGGATATAAACAGGTTACATGGATACACAATGCAAAAGAATTTTCCCAAAAAAATAGATACATTTCTTCTTGTGACTATGGAAGAGAAATTGAGTTCAGTGCTCTCCACTGCTTTGAAGATGCCATGCTTTGTTTTTTTTTCCTCCATATTCTGTCTTCCAACTATGTTCATAATAATGTTTGGCACAGACTAGGCACTTAATAGATGCTTATTGATTGATTATGTGAAATGAAACAAAAGGTTATAGTCACTATAAGCAATAATATAAAACTAGTGCATTGTTTAGAAAAATAATACTTTTTATTTATATTCGAAGTATCAGTAAGACTGTAATGGAAATGGAAAGTTCACTAATGAATAATTGTTCAATATGGCCCATTTCTTCCTCTGCTAGGCCAAAATCCTCATTCCATTTTTCTCATTTTAAGTCTGCATCAAGAATAGTTGTGTGTGTTCTTTTAGCAATTCAATTCACCTTTGCGGAGTCAGATTCTTCATCTTTTGAATGAGGGGAGTTGAACAAGTTGATTCCAAAGGTTCCTTCCCGTTCTGAATTTTGAATCCTAAAATTAATGGATCAAGCATACAGGAGAGAAAAGTACTAAGAGTCTGAGATCTTGTGAAAATACACATCTCCTTATTTTTGTTTTAATTATCTAGATATTTTGCATAGAAGTATTTTTGTTTCACTAAATTTGTTAACATTATTGCCTCACTCTATCCATTCATTTTGCACATATTGGCCTAACTGAATGTCATTTGTCTAATGCCAGTATTCTGTATTATGAAGAAGAAAGATAAGCTTCACTGCTCAGGGGGAAAAGGAACTCATACTGTACAGTACTTTATTCTCTTACTACTATGGACAAATTCATCTTACAACTAGAAGTATGCACAGCTATAAAAATGATATGATTATGCAAATGAAAAACATTCAGAATGTGTTAAGTATTAAACTGCCTAAGAGGTTTTCCTCAGACTAAGTAAAGACAAAAGTAAAAAAAGAACTTTCATTCACCAGTACAAGTCAGTGAGAAAGAGAGCAGTAAGTCCAAAGGAATGCAATACAAGGATTTACCTTGTGACTTTGTTCTACACTTTTACATTTCTTTCTATATTCTTGACTTTGATCTTTAACCCTCGAACAGAATACACTTTTCATAATATGTCATTGTACATCAGAAAGACAAGATGCTATTTTGCCCCTGAATGGATGGAAATTTTGAAGCTAGAAAAGGTGATGTTCGATGACTGCAGATCATAGCATATAATAACTGCACAAAAATCAGTCATTAGACATAGACAAGACATATAAATTGTAAGTAGATGAGTACTTTGCCAATGACAGTCTCAGCATAACTAGAAAAGATGACCAAGAATTTTTTTCCCCAAGACAAGGAGAGATAATTTAAAGTATTCTTTTCAAGGAATAGTATTACTTAAAATAACAAGCAAATACCTACATAAGCCCTGATACTGTAGATGGAGTTTAGTCACTGGACAGATCTGGAAACTAATGGTAAGAAAGGATATGATCATGACCAGGCTGGGTTGGTCTGTGCATGGTGAGAAGAGAAGCAAGATTTGAAATAGCTTGATTATCATGTTAGATGGGGTTAATTGGAAAAAGACAAAGTTGGAAGGATCCAAACTCAGGCTTGGTCCAGGATTGGTGAAATAGTATTGGCCATGGGCCAGAGAAGTGGTACCTTAAGGACAGAAAAAAATAATTTTTCTGGGACTGCTGCTTACTGGTTTTATTTCCCTTCAAGACATAAAATACTATATTCAACTGGACCAAGAAAAAAGAGATCCCTTCAAATGGAAAAGGGGGGCAATATTATGGCCATACCTTCCTGGGGACATGTCTGCCTCTCTCATTCTAAAAACATTTCTTTATCTTGGGTAGGTTTTAGCCTGCCCACCTTATCAGATTTTCACAAAATCCAGAGACCAGAAAAGGACAGAGCAGGGAGGAACAGGTTGAAAATATGAAAAGAAAGAAGCATCCTAGTAAAGAAAAATAATTATCTCAAGATAATCTGATCCCATCTCTATGTCCCAGTGGGAAAAAAATAAAACAAAGCAGAAAGCTTTTAGTTCAATCAATTCATAATTATTGTTTCCATTGAAATTGATCTAAAATGACATAGTAGTTTGGGAGACAGCATCATGCTATGGATATATTATATTTCAGTTTAGAAGATATGAGTTTTGAGTTTTGGCTCAAAAACCTACAATCTGTGTGACCTTGCGTAAAAGCAGAATAGCTCATAATTTCTTGACTTACTTTTGTGACACTTTCATACTTCAAAATGTAGAGAAACCAATAAAAAATTATATTCTGTATCTGATTCTTACCATTCAGTGGAACTGGTTGTTGAAGTGGATATAATTGGAACCCTGGAGGGAAGTGATTGTTCTATCCTACAGTTTGTGACAAGAAAAAAGAACAAATTTAAGCATAGTCTTATATATACCCTAAATTTTTGAAAAACAGATTCCAAATCATTCAGAAAAAATGATGGTCTTCAAGAAAAGGCTAGAGGAGCACTTTTGGGATATGTTAGTTGTAAGGTGTGTTCCTTTCTAGGATGTCTTAGATTAGATTGACACTTTTCCAGTTTCCAAATTCTGTGTTTCTGTGATGTCATCATTTGTCTGGGCCTAGACTTCATTTTGGATATGAAAGCCTCTCAGTAAGGGAAGTGAATAATATCAGGGTTCATAGCAAATGCCTCCTGAGTTCTCCATAGTATCTCAACATCACCTGAGGTAATGGGGAACTGGTATTCCAGAATGAGCAAGGTAGGGTGTTGTAGCTTTCTAAGAACGACAGTGCCTTCTCCTATCTCTGAGAATTTTCTTTCCTTCTGCTTAAACTTTCCTGAAAGTGATCGGTGGGCTGGTGGTGGTGAGCCAAATTGTGCTTGTAGTGTCCTCTCTGCTTGGTTGATTATCCTGGGTTCCTGTTCTAGCAAAGCTAGTATCTGCATTCCACAATGGAAGCCAAATTGCAATAACCTGGTTGAAAGAGTGCTAGCTTGCTAATCAGGAATACAAGTTTCAAGTATCTATTCTGACAGTAATACTGAGCGTTGGACAAGATGGTCTGTAAAATCCATTCTACCTCTAATAGTCTGAGTTTTAGATTTGTACTTTCTTTGTGTTCATTTCAGCTTTCCTTCAGTTTCAGTAATAGTGGAATGATTTCTTCTGTGATCTTGAGCAAACCACATATGCATTCTCAAGTCTCAGGTTTCTCCTCTGTAAAAACAAGTACTGAAACTACATGTCCCCTAAGGTGCCACTATTCTAGGTCAAACATTATACTTGGAGGGTTTTGGGAAATCCTCCCAAAACCAACTCCCATTTTAATATTCTTTTCTAACAAGCATCTATTTCTGGTAAAAGTTACTACTCTCATCCATTCCACATCTCCAGTAATAAGGCTTCTAGGATGCCAAGTGTGAAGAAGGAAATGCTTATTCATAATAATTGGATGGTATTATCAGTTTAAAAAGTAAGCTACATAATGATCCTCTTCCTCAGGTTAGGAATAAGGGATGGGGAGTCTCCTAAGCAGTGTTCTTGTGGTCTTCTATTAATGGGTAATGTCACCTGTCAACACCATCAATTGAGTATGTTGATTATCACTGAGCTGAGTATAATTGGTCATGCTTGCCTCAGGACCAATAATCTTAGCTAGGAGTTATGATAATTGGTAATGTACAAGAAATGGTATAAACACTATTCTCAGGATCATGTTGAATTGGTTAGAAGTGGCTCTGTGGGGCAGGGAAAACAAGAGTGAAAACCCAGTGGTTATGTGTATTAGTATCTATAAAATAATAAAGGATACAGAGGAAGATCTCCAGTGTGTTTGCTAGATCCTCTGTTAGGGATTTGGGAATGGACATGAACAGGTACTGCCCAGAAAGAGAATGCCTGGATGTGTCATGCCTTGCTGGAGAAAGCATATAATCTGAGTAAAATGGCAATGGGAATTTGAAGATCTTCCCTGCCCCTTAATAGGCCTAAAGGAACTTGAAGACCTTCCCTGCCCTTAATAAGCCAAATATGATCACCTGGAGCCCACAGTAGGAGCAACTTGCTGAAAGGATAGAACAGAAAGGGCAGAGCAATAAGAAGCAGAAGAGAGAATGAGAAGAGCTGGGATCAGGCAGAACAGTCAGCATGAGTGAGAGAGGAGGATTTTTGCTTAAGGGAGCCTATTTTGTTTTGAAGGCCTGAGAGAGGGAAGGCTTGGGGAGGTTGGTGCTTAATTCATTGTTAACGTGTATGAACATCTTGGTTACCTATGATGGATTTGACTTTCTGCTGTTTGAATAAATATTTTGGTTCTGTTTTCCACATGGAGAGTCTGTTACATTTTGCAATTCAGAACTACACCAGTATATTCATAGCCATCATGGGCACTGTGAATATCAAACTGGCATTATACTGAATTATCAGAATAATGATTCAGTCATCTACTTGCCTCCTGACCGTTTGTGTCTTTCAATTTGAAAATAATCAATTTACTTTATAAGTATTATTTTTGTTGCAATTAGTTTGCTTTGCTCTGACTGGTTTTGCTTAAAATTTTCTTTGTTCTGGGAAGTTTCTTATTGTGAAATATTAACCTGGTTCAAAAATGCTTTCCCATTTTTCTTATTTTGTATCCCTCACCCCCATTTTGAATTCCCTCTTGATTTGTTTCAGCTGCCCTTCATGTTTCTCTTGTTCATTATCCTCTTCAGATTTTAGAGGTTATTATCCTCACTAAGCTTGTAAAGTTATGATGTTTATGCAATGGAACGGTTGGCTGAAAGGCCATAAAAACAGTAATGATCAATGGCAGTTTATCCAGTTACAGATGATCTATCAGGGTCCCAAAGTGACTAATATAAGTTCCTATCCCATTTAATAATGTTATTAATGATCTATGCAAGGGAGTAGACACTTCAGTAGAATGAATTATGAAACTAAATTCACAAGCCTTTGTAAACCTTAGGGATGTCAGACAAAATAAAAATGAAAGCATAAATGTAAGATAAATGGAAAAAAAGGAAAAATTGGATTCCACAGTGAATGATGTGGAAAAGACCAGTGTCATTTGTCTATGAAGAGGCATTAATGCTTCATCTACACAAGACCAAGTCAGTGGGATATGGGGCAGATTTCCAATTAATTTGTCTATTTGGAGAGACACCTTGAGGCCTGAATTATCTCAGATGAGTATCTACATTATTCATATTAAATAGAACAAAGCCAAATCTTCATTCTTTTTTTTTTCCTGTGTAGACAAAGCTCAAGTGGGAAAATATATAGATACTAAGAAAAGTGTTTTGACATTTGATTACTCATTAGAAAGAAGGAATAACCAATTCAGCCCCTCTTCTTGACTCTGCCTACTCCCTGGTAGTAAATTATGTATTTCAGAGAGTCAGTTTATTCCCCTTTGAATCATATACCACAAGCCAGAACTGGCCCCCAAAATCACAGAATCATAGAATTTGAGAGCTGAAAAGGAGATCAGTGTCCACTTAATACCAATATTAGGAAGGTAACTCCACTATAACATCCTTGACAAGTGATCACCCAGGTTACCTAGTTCAACCCCTCGTTTTACAGATGAAGAAACTGAGGTTTAGGAGAGTTAAATAATTTCCTCCAGTCACAGGCTAACAAATGACAGAGCAGAGACTTAAAGTGCCTCACTTGCTCCTTCTACAATGCTTTCTCTTGGTTTTTGCATAGTCAGAAATTATTTTATTGGGTTTCATCAATTCTGTGCCATTATTTATGTTGGACAGTAACATTTTACATATAGAAAAACAGACAGACAGATAGCAAGGTGACAGTAGACAAAGTGTTAGAGTCAAGAAGATGTGGTTTCAAATCCAGGTCCAAATGCTTACCAACTGTGTGAACCTGGGCAAATCACTTAACCACCCCCCCCCCCCAGTTATGATGATAATAATAGCATTTGTCTCAGTGTTGTGATCAAAAGAGACCATATAATATACAACACTTTGTAGACCTTAAAGTACTGCTAGAAAGTATTTTTTAACTGTTTACAATGTGCCAGGTACTGTGCTGACACATATTAATACAACATTTTAATATTCATGAAGCACCATATTCACAACAATGCTGTAAAATAGCTTTGTTCTTTTTTCAGATAAGCAGACAGTTTCTGAGAAATTAAGTGTCTTGTTGAGGCTTACACGTTTAGGTATGATATGAACAGTTTCCAGGTCAGTCTTCCTAACTCATAATCTTTATGTTTCAATGCATTTTCAGTGCTTTCCTTATTATACCTTTGTAAAGGGTATATCACAAGTAGCATTTATCATCATTTTATGGAAACTTAGTGAAGTTAAGTAATGGCTTTCAAAGCACACAACTAGCAAGTGAGAGGGCCATGGTAGCCAGGTGGTTGGAGTCTGAGCTCATTAATCTTTTCATTGTGTCATGCTGTCTCTCTATCTCCTGTGTTTCACATCTATCAATAGCAAAATTGTATTATTTCCAATGCTACTTCAGCATATTCATGGTAGAGTTCTTCTGTCTATTCAAATGCTCCCCACCCCCACCTTCACCCCCTTTTTCATTTCATCTTGGTCAACTGCTTTGACCTCACATTAAGTATACTTATACTGTGGCCTTTTTATCTCACCTGAAAGTCCTTCCTGTTGCCTGTAAACTTTAGAACTTCATTTTCTGAAGCTGACTCAGGCCTTTAATTAAAATGGGTTTGCTTGTTAAAGTTGTAAAGCTCTGTAATAGAAATTAACCTCTTATCACCCATTTTCTCAACTGTGTATCAAAGATAGTATTATTTACCTACTCTTAACAATTACTCAAGGATTAGTTAATAATTGGATTTAAAGAGGAAATATTTCATATTCATTGGAAGAGGATATAATGTAAAAGTTAATAATTAAAACAATTAGGGAAGTGCATAAACTCCCCTGTAGGAGTCAGTAAGTTGCTTCTGGTAATTTGCATTTAACACTTTCCTCTTTGTTTTACTCTACTGTCCCAGAATACAGGGCAGAGGGAAGTGGAAGGCTAAGGGATCAGTTGCTTTTGAAGTAAATCTATATGCCACTGTTGGTAGTATCAAGGAACCTGGTTCCAAAACCCACCTCTATGAATACTACCAGTGTGACTCTGAACAAGTCCCTTAGATTACTTGGACCTCAGTTTCCATATTTTTAAAAGGAGAGCCAGTATGAGAGAGTGCATATTAACTTTCTCAAAGGGAAGATAACCTCTGTTCTAGTACAGATTCTAACACATTGATCATGTGACACTGGGTAAGTTAGTTTATCTCTCGGTGCTTTATACTAGAAGTATCAAGTACAATTAAAATGTAATTGGGAAATATTTAACAAAATAAAAATATAATAAAACAGATAATATTACATTTTAGAAGTAAGACAATATGCAGCCAGCAAGGGTCTTTAATGTATAGATTAGCATCATATGTGTCTCTTTGAGTTTGACACAACTGCTCTAGGCAACTGTCCAAGAATATTCCTTTTTGTGATTTCATAGATCTGGTTTGTAGAGGGAGTTTCTCTTCTGGAAGTTCCTGTTCCAGTGAAATCACAGGGTCCGTTATTTATTAGATAAGACATTCAGTCTGGATATATATTTTTTAAGAATATACTCTATGTTAAGCACTGGGCTTATGAGGCACTGGCAATAAAAAAGCAAAGACACGGTCCTTGACCAAAAGAAGCCTATTATCTAATGAGAGAAAAAAACATGAAAAGAATTCACTGTTTACTGGATATGCAGTGGAAACAGAAAGTAAGCAAGAGAGAGGTGAATGCAGAGACAGGATGGAAGAGTAGGGAGAGGAATTCACTTGAACCATCCAAACATTATGGTCCAAATAACTTTAAAATAATTCTTCCAACAGAATTCCACAGTATCAGAGGCAACAAAAGGTTGGGATGAGACACTGACATCCTGACTGATATCTGGTCATTGGACCCAGATGGCCCTAAAGGAGAAAGTGAGGCTTGTGACTTTGAGCAGTCTTCCCTCACAAAAATCAAATTCAGTTGCAAGTCATGTAATCATCTTCCCAATGTCTTGGTCTTCTTTGAGAAAGAAAGAGAAACCACAACCAGTAGTTTCAGCTGCTTTTTGCGGACCCAGCTGGCCAGGTCTTGTTGGGCCTGGCCTGTTCTCCCCTCCCCTCCTTTTTAAAGGCAATTAGAAAGAGATACAAAAGGGATGCTTTTCTTTCTGAAAGGACTAAGCCTTAAACCCAATTCACTCTGTAGCTCATAGATTGGTCCACAGTAGATTATTTTTTGGGCCCTCTGGGCTCAAAGTGAAGGTAAATAGTAGCTGTTTCTCTTTTGGCCAGCAATTCTGAAGGTCTTACCTTCCCAGTTTTTTTTTTTTTAATTAAAGTGACTATCCATCATTGACTCATTAAAGAGAACTATTTACTGAATAGGCATTATCTCACAGAACTGAGAACTTGAAAAGACCTTAACTTAAAAAGCTCAAGATCTCTCACTGCAATCTGTGCTATCCATCATTGATATCTGGCCACTGGACCCACATGGCTCAGGAGAAAGTGAGACCAGTTACTTTGCACAGCCCTCCCTTACTCAAATCAAATTCAATTTCAAATTCTGTCATCATCTCCAAGACAAAACAATTTAAGAGGTGAACAGGAGAGGTCTGTGACATAGGAGAGTTGTTCTCTTTAATACAATTAGTAATTATTTCTATGGTTTGTTCTTTGACCTTTAATAGCAGTGGACCATAAAGGTGGCTGTGACATGTGCAGCAGTTTCAGGAGCTCTCAACATGAAATGGTTAAGAGGGTGAGACAACTGCTTACCAAGAGATTATAGAGGACCATTTGATGGTGCTTGGTTCAAGACCCTGTTGCATTGTATTTATGCAGTTCCGGAACAAAGAGGAGTGAAAGCATTTGTGACTGAAGTAAAAGAGGGACCCTGCTCACAATTCCAGGACACTGAAGAGTATTTGTGTTTGCTTGGGGAGCAGGAGTTCTGTTCTCAGTTCCAAGGTAGAAAGGAGTCTTCATATGTAAAACTGCAAGGTCCATCTCTGAGTAGAGACAAAAGCACAGATCAGGAAAGCAGTAACCACACCTATCCTTAGATCATACCAACTTGGAAGAAGTGAAAACTTCCAGACCCCCAGAACAGCTCTGGAAATGGCAGCACAAAAAAAAATCATGAAGCTTGGGACAGTCTTTACTCCAGGAGAAGAGCCAAACTTTACCATAATTTTTTTTTTCTCTTTTGCAAAAGGTTTTTTAATTATTTTTTAGTTTACATAATTTTAATTATAAATTTTTAATTGTTTAAAATTATTTTTTAGTTTACATCATTCATTTCCACAAGATTTTGAAGTACAAATTTTCTCCCTATTTTTCTCCTGCCCACCACCCCAAAACAGTGATCCTACTGAATATCCTCTCCCTCAATCTGCTTTCTCCTATATCTTCCCCCATTGCTCATCCGACTTTCCAATAGGGCACAGTGGATGTCTACGCCCCCATGCCTGTATATCTTATTTCCCAGTTACATGTAAAATAATAATAATAATATATTTTAAACATTTGATTAAACAATCCCAGATTCTTTCCCTACCTCCCTCATCACCCACCTTTACTGAGAAGATAAGCAATTTAATATAGGTTGTACATGTGTAGCTATGCAAAACATTTCCATAGTGGAAGTATTGTGAAAGACTTACTATATTTCCCTCCATCCTATCCCGTTCCCTCCCCCCACACTAGTTCTATTCTCTACTTTGATCCTGACCCTTTTCAAAAGTGGGTGCTTCCAACTTCCCTTCCCCGCTCCCTTCCATCATCCCCCCTCTCCTCCCCTTCCCCCCTACTCTCCTATAGGGTGAGATACCCTATTTAGTGTGTATGTCATTCCTTCCCTAAGCCCAAATCAATGAGAATAAGGTTGACTCATTCCCTTTAACCTTCCTGTTCTTCCCCTAAATTGTAAGTTTTCCCTTGCCTCCTCTATATGAGATAATTTACCCTATTTTATCTCTCCCCATCTCCTCTCATTATATTCCTCTCTCACCTCTCAATTTCACCTTTTAAGTATCATCCATTCCTATTAAATTGGTCCTGTGCCATCTGTCTATGTATACCTGTACATATATATACACACTCACATATGTATTCACATGCCCATATATCCTCCTATATGGACAGATACACACACACAATTATATTCTCTTCAACTATTCTCATACTGAGAAAAGTTTCATAAGTTACAATTATTGTTTTTCCATGTAGGAATGTAAGTAGTTCAACTTTAAGAAGTTCCTTATGATTTCTTTTCCCTGTTTACCTTCTCATGCTTCTCTTGCTTCTTGTATCTGAATGTCAAATTTTCTATTCAACTATGGTTTTTTCATCAAAAATGCTTGAATGTCCTCTATTCCATTGAATGACCATATTTTCCCCTGAAACATGATACTCAGTTTTTCTGGGTAGGTGATTCTTGGTTTTAATCCCATCTCTTTTGACCTACAGAATTTCAAATTCCAAGCCCTTAGATCCCTCAGTGTAGAAGCTGCCAGATCCTGTGTTATCCTGATTGTGTTTCCACAATATTCAAATTCTTTCTTCCTAGCTGCTTGTAATATGTTCTCCTTGATTTGGGAACTCCAGAACCTGGTAACAATATTCCTAGGAGTTTTCTTTTGGGGATCTTTTTCAGGAGTTGATCAGTGGATTCTTTCAACTTCCATTTTGCCCTCTGGTTCTAAAATATCAGGGAAATTTTCCTTGAGAATCTGTTGAAGGATGATTTCTACGTTCCTTTATTGACCATGGTTTTCAGGTAGTCCAATAATTTTTAAATTATCTCTCCTGGCTCTATTTTACAAGTCAGTGGTTTTTCCAATGAGATATTTCACATTGCCTTCTATTTTTTCATTTGTTTTGATCTATTTAATAGTATCTTGATTTCTCATAAAATCACTAGCTTCCTTTTGCCCTAATCTAACTCTGAAGGAATGATTCTCTTCAGTGATCTTTTGAGATTCTTTTTCCATCTGGAAATTTTGGCTTTTCAAAGCATTCTTCTCCTCATTGGCTTTTTGAACCTCTTTTGCCATTTGAGTTAGTCTATTTTTTTAAAGTGTTATTTTCTTCAGTCAGTTTGTTGATACTCATTTCATAATTTTCTTGCATCATTCTTATTTCTTTTCCCAATTTTTCCTCCAATACTCTTATTTGGTTTTCAAAATCCTTCTTAAGCTCCTCTATGGCCTTAAAGAAGCTCATTCTTTTGATGGAAGCTTTTGGTGCAGGAGTTCTGACTTTGCTCTCTTCCTCCTGTCCCATGATTTGATCCTTTTTGTCCCCAAAAAAGGAGTCCACAATTGAAACTCTGTGCTTGCTTTGCTTCCCTCACTTGCTCATTTTGTCACTCAAATACTTGACTTCTGAGCTTTTTGCCACAGTAGAACTCTACCACCAGAGTGGGGAACTGTGTCCCAAACTCTCGTGTTTTCTCAGCTGCTGGAGCTATTAGTTGGGTGCCCTCTCTGAAGCCTCCACACACTCTGGCACACTGTTCACCCACCCTAGGACATCCACCCCAGACAGTGATCCAGATCCATGCAGGTTAAACAAAAACAATTACACCTCAGACTGGATGCTTGGTCCCTCTACAATCTGTAGGCTTGGAACTCTGAAGCAGCCATGTGTCAGTGGCTGGACAGGCGCCATCCCTCAGCGACTTCCCTCTCTGGGGGCAAGGGCTGGACTGCACTCCCCAACTCCATGTCTCAAAGTCCACACTGCACTGACCTCTCACTTTGTCCTTAGCATCTGTGGGTTGATAATTCTGGAAACTACCACAGCTGCTGCTGATCTGAAGTCCCTCCAGTCTGTGGCTGGTTGTGGCTGCCCTGAGGCTAAAACCTCTGGCTCACTTGGGGCTGGGCTTGGCTCCCAGGGGGCTGTGCTGGCCACTTCCTGCCAGCCTGCCAGACTGTCTTCAGTGGGAGGTTAGCTTCTCTGTGTCATTTTGTGGGTTCTGTAGCTCCAAAGTGTGTTTACACTCATTTTTTACATGAATTGGAGGAGGTCACCATAAAGTTAAAAGTTAAGAAATAGGGTAGAAAATTGAGCAAACAATAACAAAAGAACCTGATCATAAATATCCACTATGTGAATAGGTGGGAACAGGGAAGATCAAAGCACAAACTCAGAAGATAATAATATCAAAACTGCCAAAAGCAAAGCCTAAAAGAAATAAAAAATGTGAATTGGACACAAACCCAACAACAATTCCTAGAAGAACTCAAAAAGTACTTTAAAAACTGATTAAGAGAAATACAGGAAAACTTGAGAAGAGAAATGAGAGTGATACAAGAAAATTATGAAAAGAGAGTCAACATCTTGTTTAAAAGAGGTACAAGAAAGTACTGAAGAAAATAACACCTTCAAAAAATTGGTAAAACGGTATATTAAAAAAAGGTACAAAAATTTCCTGAAGAACTCCTTAAAAAGCAAAACTGATAAAATGGAAAAAGAGCTACAAAAATTTACCAAAGAATTTCTTAAAAAGCAGAATTAGCCAAGCAGAAAGAGATACAAAAGCTCACTGGAGAAAATAATTCCTTAAAAATTAGAATTAACCAAGTGGAAGCTAATGACTTCATAATGCATCAAGACAATATTAAAAAAAAACAAAGAAATGAAAAAATGGAAGAAAATATTAAATGTCTCTTTGGAAAAATAGCTGACTTGAATAAGGAGAAATAATTTAAGAATTATTAGATTACCTGAAAGCCATTATCGAAAAAAGAGCCTAAACTTCATATTTCATGATATGGAGTATCTTCCATAAAAGAAAATTATGCTATATACTAGAACCAGAAGGTAAAATATAAATTTCAAGAAACCCCCAATCACCTCCTGAAAGACCCCCAAAAGAAAGAGCTCCAAGGCATATTATAGCTAACTTTCAGACTTCCAAGGTCAGGAACAAAATAGTGCAAACAGCCAAAAAGAAGTAATTCAGATGTTGTGGAGTCACAATAAAGATGACACAAGATTAGCAGCTTCGCCATTAAAAGAGTGGATACCTTGCATTATTATATTCCAGAAGACAAAGGAACTAGAATTACAACCAAAAATAACCTACCCAGGAAATCTGAATTCTTCAGGAGAAAAAAGGAATATTTAGTGAAATAGAAGACTTCAAGCACTCATAATGAGAAGGCCAGAGGTGAAAATAATTTTGACATTAAAGTACAAGACTCAAGAGAAGCTTAAAAAGGTATACATGAAAGGGACATCATAAAGGACACAATAAAGTTAAACTGTTTCCATTTCTAATTGGGAAGATGATAAACGAAACTCCTAAGGATGTTACCATTATTAAGGTCAGTTAGGAGGAGAATAGAGGAGAAAGATAATTGACTATGATGGTATGATTTAAAAAAAAATAAATTGAGGGGTGAGAAAGAAGGATACACTGGGATAGGGAGAAAGGGATAAGATGAATAATAAAATGTATCTCACATAAAAGAGGCATGAATGAAATAACTTTTATAGCAGAGGGAAAAATGGTAGGGAAGTAAAGTGAGTAATGTGTAAGTCTTACTCCCATTGGAATTGACTCAAAGGGAATAACATACACACTAAACTCATGTTGGATATAAAAAAAATATATATTACTCTATAGGGTAAGCAGGAGTGGAAGGGGATGAGAGAAGGCTGAAGCAGGGGAAATGTGCAGATAGAATGGGGGGGCAGATAAGGAATACGGTAGTCAGAAGCAAAACAGACTTTTGAGAAGGGAAAGGGTAAAAAGAAAGAAGGATAATTATGAGAAAATAGGATAGAAGAAAAACACTGTGATGATATTTATAAATATGAATGAGATGAAATCACCCATAAAACAGAATTTGGTAGCAGAATAGATTATAAACCAGAATCCAACAAAATGTAATTTTAAAAAGCACACTTAAAACAGAGGCATGCACAGAGTAGAAATAAAGGGCTAGAGCAGAATCCATTGTGTATCAGCTGAGTTAAAAAAAAAGTCAAAGGCAGTTATCATGATATCAGATAAAGCAAAAGCAAAAATAGCCCCAATAAAATGAAAAAGAAAACTATATTTTAGTAAACAATGAAGTAACATCAATACTAAACATTATATGTACCAAATGACATAGCATCCCAATTCTTAAAGGAAGAATAAAAAATAAGTTACTATAGGAAATAGAGTAATACTAAACTATTGGGGGGATTTCAACTTTTGCCTCTTAAAATGAGATACAACTAACAAAATAAATTAAAATGTAAGGAGATGAAACAATTTTAGAAGAGTTAGATATGATAGACCTCTGGAGAACTTTGAATAGGGATAGAAAGGAGTATACCTTTTTCTCAGTGGTACCTACACAAAAATTTAACACGTATTATAGGGCATAAAAACCCAAAATCCAAATACAGAAAAGTAGAAATATTAAATTTTTCAGACAACAATACAATAAAATTGCACTTAATAACTGTTCATGAAAAAAATTAGAAACTAATTGGAAACTATAAAATCTAATTTTAAAGAATGAGTGGGTCAAAAAACTTATCATAGAAACAATAATTTCATTAAATAGAATGACAACAATGAGACAACATAATAAAATTTATAGGATGCAGCCAAAGCAGTATTTACAGGAAATTTTCTCTCTAAATGCTTACATCAGTAAAATAGAGTAAGAGAAGATAAATTAATTAGGCATGCAATTAAAGGGGAGCTAGGTGATATGGTGGATAGAACACTGGGCCTGAAATGAAAAAAAAAAATCTGAGTCCAAATCTTGCCTCAGACACTTACAAACTGTGTGACCCTAGGTATGTCACTTAACCCTCCTTAATTTAGTTTCCTCACTTGTAATAGGAACTGCATTAATAAATGACAAACCATTCCAGCATCTCTTCCAAGAAAACCCCAAATGTGGTTACAAAAAGCTGGATGTGATGGAAATGACTGAAGAAAAACAACAAAGGAATGTAATTAAAAAAAAGAAAAAGAACAAAATAAAAATCCCAACTTTAACATTAAATTGGAAATCCTGAAAAATCAAAGGAGAGATTAATAAAACTGAAAGTAAGAAAACCACTAAACTAATAGTTGCTATTATGAAAAAAAAATTGTTTAATTTAATTTTTAAAAAGGGAGAAAATCCAATTACAAGTATAAAAAATTGTGAAGATAAAACACCAATGAAGATGAAACACCAATGAAGATGAAACACCTAGAAAGATTTACATGCACTGATGTTGAGTAAAGTCAGAAGAACCAGGACAACATTGTACACTTTAACAGGAGTATTTTAGAGTGATTTAGCTTTTCTCATCAATACAGTGATTTTAGATAATTCCAAAAGACTCATGATGGAAAATGCTATCGAGAGAAAGAACCATGGAGTCTGAATTCGGATTGAAGCATACTGTTTTCCCTTTTTTTGTTTTTTTCTTTCTTGTGTTCTTTTTTTTCCCTTTTGTTCTGATTCTTCTCTTACTACATGACTAATATGGAAATATATTTAATTGTGCATTTATAACTTCTATCAGATTGTTTCCCATCTTGGGAAAGGGAGGTGGGAGAAAAAAAAAATTGGAATTCAAAATCTTATAAAAGTGAATGTTGAAAACTATCTTTACATGTAATTGAAAAAAAAACAAAGTACAGTTAAGTGAAAAAAATATAAATAAGACAACTTCCCAGTATAAAAAAAAACAAATGAAGACTATGTAAAATATTTGGGAGTCTATCTGCCATGACAAGCCCAGGAACCATGTGAACATAATTATAAAACACTTTTCATACAAATAAATTCACATCTAAACAACTGCCAAAATATTAATTGCTCATGGGTAGACTGACCCAATATAATAAAAATAACAATTCTATCCAAGTTACTTTATTCTTTGTCATATCAAACTACCAAAGAATTATTCTATAGAACCAGAAAAAATAACAACAGTATTCCTCTAAAATAACAAAAGGTTAAGACTATCAAGAGAATCAGTAAAAATAATAACACGAATGAAGGTGGCCTAGCAATATCAAATCTAAAACTGAGATTTACAAAGCAGTAATCATCCATACAATCTTATATTGAATAATAAATAGAAAGGTAGATCAGTGGGATAGATAAGGTACATAATGTACCATAGTAAATGTTCATTCTAATCTAGTTTTTTAAACTCCAAAATCTAAACTTATAGAACAAAAACTCACTATTTGACAAAAATTGCTGAAAAAAACTGGAAAGTAGTTTGGCAGAAACTAGGTATGGACAAACATCTCACACTTTATACCCAGATAAGATCAAAATGGGTACATGAATTAGAAATAAAATGATATAAGCAAATTAGAGAAGCATGGATTACTTTACCTGCCAGATGTATGGATACTAAAGAATCCATAACCAAACAAGAGATAAAGAGGATCACAGAATGTTAAATGGATAATTTTGTTAACATTAAATCAAAAGGTTTTTTCCAAAATAATACCAATGCAGACAAGATTATAAAGAAGGCAGGAAATTGGGAAGGGGGAGGATTTTACAGCAAATTTCTCTTATAAAGGTTTCTTTTCTCAAATATATAGAAAACTGAGTCAAATTTATAAAAATGAATCATTTCATAATTGATAAATGTTCATATTATATGAACAGGCACTTTTCAGAAGAAGAAATCAATGCTATCTACAATCATATAAAAACAATGCTTTAAATCACTATTGATTAAAGAAATGCAGATTAGAACAACTTTGAGGTACCACCTCATTCCTCGGCTATTATGACAGAAAAGGGAAATGAAATATTGAGAGGATACTGAAAAATTGAGACATTAATGCTCTGTTGGTGGAACTGAACTTATCTATACATTCTGGAGAGTAATTTGCAACTATGCCATAAGGTTATAAAACTGTGCATATCCTTTGACCTAGCAACATCACTACTAGGTCTGTATCCCAAAAAGATTGACAAAAGAGGAAATGAATTTATATGTACCAAAATATTTATAGTAGTTCTTTTTATGATAGCAAAGAATTAGAAATTGAGGGGATGTCCATCAATTGGGGAATGGCTGAATAAGTTGTAGTATACGATTGTGATGGAATACTATTTTGATAGAAGACATTATGAGCAAGTTAGTTTCTGAATCATCTGGGAAGACATATGAATTAATGCAGAGTAAAGTGAGTAGGACCAGAACATTGTACACAGTCATAGCAATATTTTTCAATGATCATCTGGAATGACTTAGCTATTCTGATAAATAAAATGATCCAAGACCAATCTGATGGATTTAAAATAAAAAATGCTACCCACCTCCAGAGACACAACTGATGGGGTCTGAAGCAAATTAAAGCATAGTTTCTGTACTTTATTTTTCTGTTTTTGGGGAAGGTTTTTACAATGTGTCTAATATGGAAATGTTTTGTATAACTCCACTTATATAATTGATGTCACATTTCTTGCCTTCACTGTGTTAGGGGTAAAGGTGAGTAAAAGAATTCTGAAACTCAATTAAAAAAAGAATGTTCAAAATAAATGATATTTAAAAAAAATAAGGTAAGCTCAAAGGGATGGCATTAATAGTTGGGGAGGGTGGAGACTGGGAAAGTTTGAATTGAAGAAAGTGAGATTTCAGCTGAAGTTTTAAGAGGTGGGGAAAGCCAAGAGGCATGGAACAAGGAGGGTGAGCATTCTAGGCATGGAGAACAGTGAAAGTACACAGTCACGAGTCAGAAGATATATATGACAGACAGCAAGTATGTAGAGAGATACAAAGTATAAGACTGGAAAAGTAGGAGAAGACCCAGATACGAAGTGTTTTAAATGCTAAGCAAAGAATATTTGATCTTGGAAATAATAGAGAACCACTAGGGTTTAATCAATGGAATGGGGGTGGAGATTACAATGATACACCTGTGCTATAGGAATATCACTTTGGCATCTGAATGGAGCATGCATTGCATTGGGGAGAAACTTGAAAAGGGAAACCAATGTGCAGGCTATTTCAATATTCCAGATAGGAAATGATGAGAACTTTTTACTGGCAAATTTCTGTGAGAAAAAAGGAACACATACAAGGAATGCATTGACAGTGAAAAATAAAATCTGACAATAGATTAGATATGTAGGGTAAATTTAGGTTGTGATTTGGGACTTTCAAAAGGCTGTGAGCCTGGATGACTGGGGAAATGGTGGTTCTTTTGACAATAATAGGAAGTTGAGGGAAAGGGAACTTTTGGATGAAAAGTTTGTGAATTCTGTTTTGGGTTTGTTGAGTTTGAGATACCTATGGGACATCTATTTTGAGATGTGCAAAATGAAATTGCTGAGGTGAGACTAGAAGCTCAGGAGAGTTTAAGGATGGATATTTAGATTTGGATACATCTACATAGAGATGATCATCTCTACAAAGAGATGATGATTTACCCAAGGGAGTTTTTAATAGTAGGGGAGACATGGGTATATTTGAAGGCAGCAGAAAATGAGAACAGTTGAAGATTAGAGAAAGATTAGTGATAATAAAGTGGGAAACATATTTGGAGAAGATAGGAGGGGTGGGATAAATTTTGCATGTTGAAGAGTTTTCCTCTGCATAGTTTGATGTGAGGTGGCTGAAAAATGACATTGTTGGGGATGATTCCTGCATGATAGGGAATGGGGGGATTGGGGAAGAAGAGGAAACTCTCAGCTAATGGTCTCTTTTTTTCAGTGAAGTGTGAGATGAAATCCTCAGTAGAGAGTGTAGAACTTGTGGAGAGATTAGAATGCTTGAACAGATAATGTGAATCATGTAGGAAAAAGAATTCCCTTGCTGCAGTCAGAGCATAGTTAAGGTTATATAACACAAATCTGCAGGGGACTCAATTAGCATGATTGCATGGTTTCATGACTTTTTCTAGCTCCTTGCTATAAGCAATTTAATAGGAGTAAAGGTTGAATAAAGGCAAAATGTGACTGGCTATAGGACAAGGAGAAGAGGAATTCCAGTCAGAGCAATAGCACAAAGTTAAACTGATTCACCAAGGGCTTGCTATAGGTAAGAGAGGACCATATAGCCTGTGTCAGGTTAATAACCTGAAGTAGAAGGTGCAGAAGGATTGGAGGTTACAGTGCAGACATGAATAAAGATAAACCAATTAGTGATCCCATCATATCAAGGAAATTCAAAGTTTATGAACATAGAAGAGAAACACTTGAGAATGATAGAAAGATCAAGGGTAAAACTATTTATGTAGGTAGCTAAGCTGGAGTAGATGAGAAGGTTATGTGGTTATCATTGTTAAAACATGTCCCAAATTAAGGAAAAAGTGAATAGCATGACACTACAGTTGTTTGGTTCTGGATTCCACATTTTAGGGAGGGCGTTGATAATCTGGAAGTATTTTCAGAGGCAATTAACTTGATAATGAAGGACTTGAAATCATGCCACATAAGGATAAACCAAAGGATCTAGGGATGTTTAAATTAAAAAGAAAATGTTGGATGGTGTTATACCACTTGTCTTCAAAAATTTGAAAACTTATCATCTAAAAGAGGATTTAAATTTCTTTTGTTCATCTCCAGAATGTAAAACTGGTATTGCGCAGAGAATAAGAGTGAGTTGAGACCTGGGTTCAAGGTAAATTTAGGTGTGGATTTATTTATTAATCACTGGACTGCCTGGAGTATATACTCAAGTCAGGCAGCCCCGAATTGGGGTACATACAGTGCTTATAAAGGCTGAAACCACAAAAACCACACTTGGGGAGGGGAGCTAGAATAAGCCATGATGTACAGAAGCCAAGAACAGCCATTGGTTGGATCTATACCTCAGGGCTAATTTGGGAAACATGGCACAAGGGTACAAGTGTTCAACCTTCCTGTGACTGGGGTCCCTCCTAGAACAGGGTGCAGGGTACAGGTTGGAGGGCACAAGGGGAGTGGATTTCCCCAGAACTGGCTGGGGTCATAGAACAGGCCAGGGTCATATTATGGGTGAATCATGTGGGGGACCCTGCTTGGTCAGCATTCTGGGCAGGGACCTTGCTTGGTCAGCATCCCAGAACAGGGTGATCTCTGTACAGACTTGCACCATGACCCTTGTACAAAATGCTGCTTCAAGGCTTACTGATTTAGGGAAGAACTAATTCAGGGAAAGATAAGGGGGCAGGGGACTGTGCCTTGGGTAATTCAATTTTACCCAGGACTATGCCTTTAAGCTGTTACAGGCCATTACAGGGTGTAGGACAAAAGCTACAAATTTAGGACAGAAGCTGAAAGGGAAAAATGGTGGGTTTCAAATCAGGTGGCATGTGATTTGAGTTTGGGTACAATACTGGAAGACATAGATAGAAGTTACAGAGGCACATTTAGAGTTGCTACAAAAAACACACAAACACACACACACAATCTGCTAATGATTAGAACTATCCAAAAATGGAATGGCTTTTTCTCAGGAGGTAGTGTGCTTCAATTCATTAGTGATCTTCAGGCAAATGCCAATGGGTGCTTATTGGATATGCCATAAATGAGATTCTTTTCCAGGTACAAGTTGAACCATATGGCCTCTGAAGTCCCTTCCAATTAAAAAACTGTGTGAAATTAATGCTCCTCAAGGTCTGCTAAAATCTAGAATTCATGTTCCTAGATTGCAAAACCTACTCTAAATACTAAACACACACACACAGAGGGATAGCAAATTGTGTCATTTTCACTTATTACACCGGCTTATCAATAGTTGGCAATTTTGGAAAGGCACCAGCAGGATAGGAATAAAGGGTTCCAGGGCTACCAACTGGTCAACTATAGGAGAAGGGGGAATGAAATTAGAGGCAAAAAGATAAGAAATTGAAACTTCATCCACCTTTCAGTTATCACTTGGTCAGGCCTAGCCTAGAGTCTTATGATGTCTTTCCTTATATTTCATGTTATTTTCATTCTTTCAGGCAATACTCTTTCATTTCTCAAACTTTTCCCACAGAGGTCTAGTATCTAACCTATCTAATTTTCTCTACCTTGGGGTCTTACTATTTCAGCTGCCTGCTTTTCTCTTTTCCTCCTTTTTTATTTTGGATTGGATCTATGATTTTATTGTATCAGAAACACTTTCAACCAGTGCAGACTAACTTCTGAATCAATTGTTTTTTTGGAGAGCTTCCCAGGGTAAAGGAACATTCATTGCCTCTCTGAGGGTCACATAGCCGGTAGGTGTCAGTGACTTACCAGGGGCCAAGAATTTATATATCTCTCTTCCACTATTGACACTGACATAGCACTGTATATGCAGATGGAAAAATCTATGGATATGAACAGTGAAGATCATATAATTGTTTCGCTTATATAGCAATAGAACAATATGGATAGCTCTTTAACTATAGCACATTAACTTCCCCTCTCCTTTTATTTTTCTCTATTGACTTAGCTTGAATGCTACATAGTTAAATCTTGTTAAAAGTCATTAAAATTCCCCAGTTAGTTTTGAATAAAAGAATAGTAATGATTTCAATTTCAGTATTACTGTCAATAAGCAAAAGTGTTTGGACAAAACTTATCAAGGAGCTATTTCTTTTTCTTTAGATAATTTTTTCATTGTCCTTTTTAGATGGTCAGAAACTTGAATTTTCTCGAGACTGGTATTCCATCCTTCACAGACTTACAACATCACTGAGGCATATTAATTATGAATTCTAGAGGAGAAATGGTAATGACATTACTCAGGAAATGTACAGTTACAGGAGTTGGGCTAATCATGCAACTAAAGTGAGGGATAACTGAACTTTGTGATCAGTTGGTATCCATCTATTGTCAAGAGAGCCAAGGTAAAGTCCCTAACATACAGCAACAGGTGGAGCATCCATAGAATGATAAAGGCAAGTCTTACTGTGGATGAAAAAGAATGGATTATTTCACTCACATGCTATACCCTTTAGCACAGACTATCCCATTTTTTATTCCTTGTATGTGACATTTTATTTCCTGCCTCTAGGTCTAATCTCAGGCATGTTCTCTCAACTTGCCTTTGTCACTTGTAATCTCTAGCTTCTTCAAGGCTCAGCTCAAGTGCTGTTTCCTTTAAGAGGCTTTCCTAGTTCCCCCAGGCATTAATACACACCTCCAATAATATGTACTTCTTGTGTGTGTGTATACACACATGCACACTATATATATTTTTTTAATTTGCATAGATATTATATTCTCCCTTTTCCAAAAAAAAAAAATGTAAGCTCTTTTACATTCCCAGGGATAATTTAACTTTCCTATTTGTGTCCCTAGTACCTAGCAAAAAGTCTAGCATATAGTAGGCACTTAATAAATGGTTATTTAATGGCAAAGTAACCACTTAAGTTGTCTATCACACAAACATCATAAAACAGGCCTGCAAAACATTGAGGGTTGCTTACAGCCCTGTACTGCTTGAAGCATGCCAAAGGATTTCAGGCAGCCACTGAAAATGCAGATTCCTCAGCAAAACTGACTGGGGGAAGTTCCCTTAGGGCAGGCCTGCATAACAGATGGCCATTTTGTGGGGGGCAGTCCTGAAAAAAAATGTAGAGAATATAAAACAGGCCTGTACAACATCTGGCCTACAGGCTAAATGTTGTGCAGCCCTGTTATAGAATCATAAAATTTCAGAGTTGAATGTATCTTAAAATGTCACCAAGACCAATCAGACCCACTCTCTGATGGTCACCAAATGCAACGAGTACCTAGCCTTCACTTGAAGACAAATAGGAAACTCTATAATGTCAGGAAGGTTTTCCTGATATTGAACCATTGTATAATATTTCTATCCCCTGGATCCAGGTAAATCAAATATAATCCCTCTTCTCACTGACAATCCTTCAAATATTTGAAGGCTAAATCTTTAGACTAAATATCCTAAACTTGTGTGTATATAGTTTTAAGCAGTTTCACATCCTTGATTCTGCCCCAGAACTATATTCTAACTTGTTAGCCTTTCCTTCCTAAAATATATATTTTATTAAATGTTTTGCTAATCAAATGAGTTAACCAGGAAAGAAAGTAGAGTATGATCATTGCCAATTACAGGAAAGGTGATTATTCTACATATCTCTTTAATATTTTAAGGAGACAGGGTACATGTGTGTGGGTGTTAGGGTGATGTGTGTACTAAGATCAAATACAAGGCCCAGAAAGGAGGAGCTGTCCTGTACAGATCTGAGTGGTAGATTAGATGGTTTTAAAAATACAGTTGTGATTTTCATTGCATTTCAGTAGCTGTTAGAACTAGTCTGTTTCCATCGATAGATAATGAATTCCTTCTCTAAATAAAGAAACTTGACAGGCTTATATGTTTTTCCTTCTCACTGGCCACTATCCTTATCATTGATTTTAATTTCAGGAGGTGTTGCTGGCTTATTCCTTTCCCTGCTACCAGCTGAACACAGAAGAAGGAAACTCCTCTGTAGATAAATATTGACATTATAACCACATTGACTTCATCTGGACACTTTCAATTAACTCAAAATCATACTTTATAAACTGAATGAAGATGAAGTTGTTTTTTTAGAGGCAGTTTTTAAATTAGAGAAACTTTTCCATTGAGAATTAGGTGTACAATATCATTTGAAGCAAACAGCTTGATATAAATCACTTTGATCAAATTTTTATCTGTTCACATCCTTCACATTGCTTCTCGGCCTACTGAGCTTTTTTCTTCTTGTACTCCAGGTCCAACAACTGATCTCAGTATAGGGTTCCCATTTAATTCAAAGGGAGCTTTGTGCTTCGATCAACTCTGCTGGACACAAGACACAATGAGAAATCGGGCCATTGATATGCACAGAGAAGCTATGTGGTTAGACAAAAGAGAGTAGGGTTCTGGCCAGCTCCTTCTAACATGGGTCATTTCACATTCACACTTGTTTTACTAAAACAAAATATTAATGATTCTGCTGTAGAGAGTTATAATGCTTCAGCATTGATAAGGAAAAAGTCCACAGGGCATAAGAATCATTTCTCACTAAATTCTTTTTGACCTATGATGCTCAAATTTCATACCTTTCCCCTGAATACTTGCCAAAGGCCTTCCTAGGCTGCAATAGAAATCATTTTGACCTTTAGTCTGATGCAAAAATGAAAGACTGAGCAATAAAAAGAGGGAGGAGGGAGAGGGAAAGAGAGAGAGAAAGAGAAGGGAAAGGAGAGGGACAATAATGATATCACAGGAATTTAAGAAGTTTCATTCCTCTAGGGAACTTAAGTAAGCAATCCATATGTCCTTTTCTTTGATTTCTTATTTCTTTTTGGTTTAGTACTATGATTGTGTTACTGAAGAGTACTCTGGTTATAAAGATTGCCACTACTAATGTAGGTTAGCAACTTGTCAGTAATTAGACAATTTTCTGGGACAGTTCATTGTCATGTAACCTTCTCATGATCATTTAGCTATTATATGTCAGAAATAAGACTTGAACTCAGGGTTTTAGGGCTCTAACACTGGTCTATTCATTATCTGATGCTGCCTCTCCTGTACTTTTTTACTAAGTGAATAATCACTTTGATAAATCAATCTGGATATCAGTAGATTAAATTACCAGCTTTTTCCAAAGAATATGATTATATCACACAATGAATAAATAAGATCACATCCTTAAATTGAAAAAAAAACAGGAGGTAAATGGTCACTTTAGACTATTTTCACAGGCTCCTAGATGAATCACTAAAAGGGAACTTAGATATCATCTAGTTCAACCCTCTCATTTTACAGATAAGGAGAGTGTCCAATAAGCATCCAAATCACCGAATCCCCATATCTGTCCTCAGACACTTACTAGTTGTGTGATCTTGGGCAAGTCACTTGATGGTTTTAACCTCAGTTTCTTCATCTGTAAAGTGAAACAGAGAAGGAAATGGAAAGTCAATCCAGTATCTTTGCCACAAAAACTTCAAATGGTGTCACAAAGGGTTGGGCACAATGAAAAAAGACTAAACAATAGCTTGTAATTCCAAAGCCAGTGAGTGTGTAAAGATCAGTTTACTTAAAATTTATTACATATTCTAATTCTTGTAGTTTGATTCAGTCATTCCCAGTTGCTTTTCCACATCTCTTCAGATTAATGTCATTACCATAGAGAGGTAGCTTTATTATCAATTCTGATGAGAATAGATCACTATAGAACCATAAGCAAATCTATTCATCTATTTCCTATTGTTCCCTTCCATTTTCATTGACATGTTCAAATATACCTGTGATCTTATTCACTTGGAAATTGCTGCCAAAGATGCAGTTCACAAATCATTAATGCCTACTTATCCCGTGTGACCCTTGTCTACTTATTTCCATAAGCTCACTCTCAAGAGGCTGACTCAGCTTTCTCCTGGTTCACCAAATTCTACCTTCTGGGCCAGCTTCTGGTCAGAAAGTTGGTGACACACCATAGTGTTACACCAAAGCTAGTGGTGTTTTTTGCCCCTTTTACATTCTTGCCCCCAAACTGATTTGCCAAAAGTCAAAACTTCTATATCAACAATGCCAAATTCTCCAGCTATCTTGTATTATCAACAGTTAATGGAAAACATGGCAATAGACTGTACTTCATCTTTGCCCCTTGGTGTATGAGCCAGGTTTAATTGATTTCTTTTAGATGCTACTTAGAATGTTGTTTCTTCCCTATAATCTTTCTTCCTGATATATAGCTCTTTCATAAGAAATTAGGGTTAACCCTAAACTTCTTCTTACTCTTCCTGGCTAATAATCTATCATTATTTCAGGGATATGCTGTATCACTAAATGTCAAGATCAGTGGAAACTAGAGAGGTTCTGACTTGCCATATGGAAAGCCATTTTTCCTAGTCTACTACCACTGTTAAAATTCCTTTGTCCTGACAGCTTTACTTTGAGTAAGATTCATGTGAGTACTGAGAATAAACTTCATGGCTCTTTGATGAAACTTCTGAGATGAATCAAAGTATAATCTAAATCACTCATTGTCACACCAAGCCTTCAACCTGAGACAGAGAGAGCAAGAATGAAAGAGGGGTCAAGTGGGGATAGACCTAGATTTGGTTTGTCCAGGGAGGAGAGAGCAAGCTTAAAAATGTGTTCTGCATAAGGTTTAGGTGTTAGGCAAAGAGGGCAATACCTCTGCAGACCCAGCACTGCCAAGACTGAAGGCTATTATATTCAGGCAACCACTAGAGATTTAGGAGTCCAAGATACATAAAGCAGAACAAAAGCTCTCCAAAAGGGGGGAAATGTCTCTTTTCATCATCCTTCTACAAACCTTTACCCAACCATGGTTACAATTCATTTACCTGCAATGTATGGGGAAAATTGAGTGAGATGGAAGTTAAATGCAATGTTATAGGTGAGGGAAATGTTTTTTTTTCCAAATATAACAATTACTTTAAAATAAAATTTGAGTCAGTATTAATTTACTTCATGATCCAGCCTACAATTTACTATATTGGAAAAATAATTTCCCAAATAATACTTACTTGCACATGACCAATTTATACTCAGTGGATGATAACACACTCTGTATTATTTTTATTTTTTAGTGTCTAGCTTAATAAAATATACTTAACATTCCCTTTTTGAAGAAACCAGATTTATTAGGAGTTACAATGGCCCTGTGAGGTATAACAAAATGACCTCAAGAAGCAATAAAGCCAATATGCCCTACAGGACCCCAGCTGCAGTCCTTCCTGAGAATTTCTCTAATGGGTTTATACCTCAGAGCTGTTGAGATGATGGCATCCTTTTCTCTGATTCTTCTGCCAAATTTAAACCAATAGTCCTGTTCCTGCCTAGGGATGTTTCTTTGAAAAGAAGTTTGTAGCCTATTAAATAAGGATCCAGTGATCTTTCTCCTTTGAAACTCAATGTTTATTTTTCAGATGGCTGTTGGTTAAATACTTTATAAAGAAAATTTCTCAAAATGAAGAGGCAAATACTTAATAATAGCTAGCATTTATAAAATACTTTAAGCTTTGTTAAGTACTTTTACAAATATCTCAATTTATTTTCATAACAATCTTGGGAGTTAGGTGCTATTCTAATCCCAATTTTTCATATTAGGAAACTGAGGTAGAAAGAGTTTAAGTGACTTGTCCAAAGTCACAAAAATAGTGTCTTAGGCTAGATCTGAACTTGTCTTTGGAAACTCCTCATCCATCTCATTATATACTGTACCACCTGGCTGCTCTGCAGTTCTTACTTTTGAAAAAATTATCTATTCCTTAATAGATATTCATTCAAAATTTTTAAGCATCTATCATGTAATGAGAATTTAAGTGTTGGAAAGGATCTAAGAGTCACTTATCCAAACAGCATGTGAAAAAAGAATCTCCTCTATGTCATGCCAAACAGGCTGTCATCAAACCTTTTCTTAATGACCTCAAGTGGATATCAGTTAAAATGGCAAATTAGGAGAAAGTAGTATAAGCCATCTCCTCTACTCCACCTCCTCCCCATCCCCTGCTAATTTTTTTTTTACTTCAACATAAATATAAGAAAACATCCATGCCTTTCAGTGTTTGGTAAATCCTAGGAAAAAAATCCGTGTGCCATTTTTCTAGTATAAGATCACAAATTCAACCCACAAGCAAATTTGGCAAGAATTGTGGAATGGAATGGGGTTGGGATATTTGGATTCAGTCTGAGGCCTTAGGGTAGCAGTAAAGAATATTCAGGAATGGCCTAGATCAGAAACTGAGTCTCTGTAGCTCCAAACCATCTGTAGTAGCACAAGGTCACCTAGCATTGATCCTTGGGTCATGATTCCTCTAAGAGAACAGTTAGGCCAAAAGTTGAGGTTTTTCAGAGTGGATTGCAGAGTTAACCCTAGGCCAAAGCCGAAAAGGGAAAAAGACAAGGGTTGTAAAAGGGTTTCTAAGAGTAAAGTACTCAACCCTCAGAGCTGTGAATAGAGCTGGGCCACCAGCAATCCAAGAGAAGTTTAGGAATTTAGCCCTGTGCCCAGAATAGGGCTAGGCCAAAAGTACAGTTGCTGTGAATTCGTTGACTTTTTCATCTCTCTATCTGGGTCTAAAGTTAACTACTACTTGAAAAAGAAAATGAACTACTTAGTATACATAACAGAATCCTTGAAAATTAGAATGGACCAAATGGAAATTAATTATTCCATGAGGCAAGAAAGGAAAAGAATAAGCATTTATATAGTACCTACTATAATTCAGGGACTATGCTAAGCACTTTTTGCAAATATTATGTCATTTAATCCTCTCACCAACCCTGAGAAATAGGTGCTGTTATTATGCCTATTGTATAGTTCTATAGTATCTATAGTATAGACAAAGCTGAGGAAGAATAAGGAAAAGTACTTACCCTGGGTCACTCTAACAACAAGCACCCTAGCATACATACATATATATATATATATATATATATATATATATATATATATATATATA
>NW_027187283.1:4808170-4907172 GCF_028583685.1 Petaurus breviceps papuanus | reverse complement strand
ATATATATATATATATATATATATATATATATATATATATATATATACCCCCCTAGAAAAGGAACCTGGATATTATATTTCAAGAACAGGAGCAAGAGTACAACTTGAAAATTGTAAGACTCTTCCAGACACCTCCTCGATTCATAACCAAAACCCATAACCTAAATTTTCCATGTCAAAGAAAAAAATCCAGCAGAAAGCCAGGAAAAAAAAAGAAAGAATAAGAATAAAAAGAACAACAAAAAAGGGGGATGGTGAAGGAGATTTCAAGCACTGAGGATACACATCCAGAATCACACAAAATTTAGCAGCTACCACTATTAAAAAAACAAACTGAGAGCATGGTATGCAATATATACAAAAGGCAAATGATTTCAACTTATAGCCATGGATAACTTACTCAACAAAACAGAAAAATCCTACAGGGAAAAAATGTTTTTTTTAGTGAAATAGACATCTTTCAGTTATTCCTGATGACAAGAAAAAAGCTAAACGGAAACTTTGAAATATAAACATGAGGGTCCAGAGACATTTAAAAAGACAAGTTCACATAAGGAATTGGAAGGCACTTTATAAGTTTTTACATTCTAATGAGAATATGATATTGTTCCTTCAGAACATCAATATCATCAGAAGTCATAGAGTCAGTCAAATAAGACATTATCTGGGAGTGATTTTGTTAAGTTTCTAAGATTTTAAAAGTTAAAAGGAAAGGGAGGAGGAGAAAGGATGTACTAGGGAAAAAAGGTAGAGGGAAGAGAGAAAAGGAGAATTGATTACCTAAAATAATATGGTCCCCAAATAGACTTCTATACAATTGAAAAGTGGGAGGAGTGTACATCATTGAAATTTCACTTTCACTTGAAATGGCCAAATGAAGGTAGAACACTCAGATTTTGGTGTAGAAATACATTACAGTTAATAGAACAGGAAAAGAAGAAAGCAGAGGTGGGACTAAGAAGGAGGGTGAATTTAGGGTAGGATTAGTCCTAATCAAAAAAATCTATAGACTCAGAAAGGGGATTATGAAGGGGGGGAAAGGGTGGAAATGGGTATGAAGCTGTGACTGGAGTGTGGGAAGGAAAAAAGAAAAAAAAAGTAGGGGAAAAGAAGCAGGCTGCCTCAAACCTAGATCATTGGTGCTGAACACACTAAAGAAAAAAGAATAAAATAGTTGGAAGTATATAGTGATTATATAAATATGAATAGGATGAGATCACGTATGAAACAGAATATAAGAAACTTAATTAGCATACATACAACGTGCTTTGCCTTCATCCTTCCCTTGGGCTCCAGGAAGGAACTCTCTCTGGTCACCTATAACTTCACAGGGCTCCCATCTGATTACCTTTTATAACTCCACCCATTGAACTTTCCAATCATACACTGCTGCCTGACTTTCTGGAATATCCTGAAGATGAAGCCAATGACAAACTACCTGAAATCATTTGTCAATGATTAACATACTTCCACTCTAACATAACCACCTTCTCCCAGTGATTCTGAACTGCCCCCCTTTCCACAGTTTTCCTCATGGACCACAGCCTTATTATCATCACACTCAATGCCTCTCACCCCAACCTCCCACTCTAAAGCTGGTCAACTCTTCTATAATACTACCTGTAGTGCCTGTTCCATAGGTAACATGTTGTATTACATCTAAAAACCTTCTTCTTTCAAGCTCTCTCCTTCCCTCTTGTACTCATGTACATCTGCCTCCCTCCAGGTCTTGAGGTACTTTGACTGAATCTACAAAAGATGAAATGACATCCCAATATGCTTATTTAATTATCAAAAAAGTCATTTTACTGACATACTAGTTTGCAGAAAATTAAATAGAAACAAATAAGTATAAACTAGTAAGTTGCCCTAGATCTGTTTCTACCTGAAATCCATCCAAAAATATAAGAACAAAATAAGTGATAATAGTAATGATGATGGTGATGATGATGATGATGATGATGGTGATGATGATGGCTTGATTCATCATTTAGCTTAATTTTTACATATAGAAATGAAAACATAAGGAGTACTTCAAATCCTAATGTGGGTCACACCCAGAGGTGTGCTGATTAATGTTTAACAAACATTTCCAACAAAAATAACAAAACAAAACAAAAAAAACACAGTTTTCCCAGAAAAAAAAAGTGTACACATGATTCACTTTTAAATTTAATCCTTATTCTTCATATTTTCTCTATCACCTTCTTAAATCCAGAAAATCAAAACAATAAACTCAGCCCTGATTTATAGTATTTTTTTGTAGAAATATAAATGCTCACGCTGAAAATTTAACAAATATCTCTTATGACATAACACAAATTGACTTTAGAATACCCCAGGCCATGTCAAAAATAAGGCACTAGCTTTATTTACACAAAGGCACTAGCTTTAGTTATAAAATAAGACACTAGTTAATGAAGAAAGGTCACTATATGCCAAAGACCTAAGGACAATTTTAGTGCTTTTTTGTTTTGCTTTTTGGAGGTCAATTGGGGTTAAGTGACTTGCCCAAGGTCACACGGCTAGTTTTTGTGTTAAGTGTCTGAGGCCGGATTTGAACTCAGGTCCTCCTAACTCCTGGTACTCTGCTCACTGTACCATCTAGCTGCCCCCAATATTAGTGTTTTTATTCTGTTTGCCTTCCCTGAAGTGTTTTGTTCCTTGTGCCTTCCCAGATTTGTATGCTTGCACTAATTTCTAGAGTGGGTTAATCAAGATTTAAAAAAAAAGTACTTATGAATTGTTTGTACTTAAATTTTTATTACTAATTTGTTACCTAACATTGGAGATAACCAGAGGGCAGTTGGAAATGTGGGGTAGCAGGTTGGCAGAGATATCAGAGATACAGATAGAGATATTTTAAAGTCATTCAGAGTTGAATTTATGGGACTAGATAAAATCTTCAATAGATAAAGTATAGAGAGAATAGAGGACAGACTTTGGATGAAATCATAGGGACAGAGAAGAGGAGGCAGCAAAACTGAAGGGAACAAAGAAAGAAAGGTAGGAGGAGAAATAGGATAATATGGTACCAAGGAAGCCAAAGGAAAAGAAGACCTCAGGGAAGAGAAGGGACCATATTCTGCACAGAGGTCAAAGACGATGAGTAAGAAAAGACAATCAGATGTTGATTTCAGTAGAGTCTGTTTGATTAATTTGTAGGAAGTGGAAAACAGAAAGGAGTGAGTGGGAGGTGAGGCTGTGGACTGCAGTGTATGTAAACAAATTTTTTTTTTGGGGGGGGGAAGTTGGCAGTATTGAGAAGGAAAAAAATGGTGCAATAACTTAGAAGGGTAGCAAGGTCAAAGACAAGCTTTTTTTAGTATCAATTCAATTTTTTTTTCTGGTAAGAATGTCACTGTCGCCCTTTGCTTCCCAAATGAACCACATTCCATTTTGCATTAAAATCTTGGATGGCTTCCACTGCTTTACAGGGACATTTGTCAAGAAAAGGGAAGAGGAACAATAAGGAGGGCTATGAAGTACATATACTTATTAGGGTGGGTTTAGAATTAAATATATGTATTTTTTGAAGAATCTGTTCAAAAAGAAAAGAAAAATATGGGTTTGTGCCAATAAGAATACTCTCCTGGTTCTGCTTCCTTTGCTCCAAACTACTTGATATAAATCTTTCCAAATTTCTTTACATACTTCATATCCATCATTTAATGGCCTTCTAGTATCCCATCACACTGATATATACATATATATATATATATATACACACACACACATATATATATATGTACTAGACTAGATTCACACTGTGACTATACAAAAAGAAAAATGTATATGCTAGGTACACCTAAGGTATTCACACTGTTAACTAATAAGAATGTTGTGATTAAGTACATAAAATAATTTTAAAATGGAAGACGTGGTACAAAAAAGAAATCTGACATAGTTACATATATATTGTAAATAGAGATATAGTCTTTAAAGTGGAAATAGCTATAAATACTGGTGTATATAATTTAGTGGTTGTTTAAAATTAATAGTACATAAAAAGAAATGATACAAATTTCATTTATATATTGGATCCACTAGAGAAAAAATATGATTATATAGCTTGAGAATTGCCTATCTCACCCCTGGTACTTGGTAAATAGTACAGAAGGAGTCAGAATTAGCCACAGTATATAGCAATATACTCAAAATACCTATCCATTTACTGTAGTGATTTATTCATTTGACCAATGAATTTTATTGCAACAGTTAGCAAAATATATTTTCCTTAATGAATGAAAGAAAAGCCATTAATTTTGGTGAGAAACCAAAAATGACTTACTGTTCAACTGCAAAGCTTTTAGAGATTAAACCCAAGAGAAACAAAAAACTTTAGTGGTTTTGGATAAGGAAGTTATACGTGAAAAAGTCCTCATGCATTTTGCTAAGGGATAGGAGATGGTGAGTCACAGGTTCAATTTCTGACTTTATAACTACCCATCTGAGTGACACTGAAAAAGTCACAAATTCTCTGAATCTCATTTTCTTCATCTATAAGAAGAGTATTGAATTACATGATCTTTGATAGAGATATCAAGAGAATGATTTGTGCAAAAAAGAGTATGATAAAAGATGAAAATGGTAAGGACTAACAAGCAGAAGAGATTAAGAAAAGGTGGAAAGAACATATAAAAGAACTATACAAGGAAAAATCTTAATATCACCAATAATCACAATGATGTGGTTACTGATCTAGAGCCAGACATCCTGGAGAATGAAGTCATGTGGGCCTTAGGAAGAATTGCTAACAATAAGGCTATTGGAGATAATGGAATTTCAGCTGAGCTATTTAAAATCCTAAAAGATGGTGCTGTTAAAGTGCTTCTCTCAATATGCCTGTAAATTTGGAAAACTCAACAATGGCCACTGGATTAGAAGATAAATTTATGTCCCAATGCTAAAGAAGTGCAATACAAAATTACTGAAAATTACCAAAGCAACTGTGCTCATTTCACACTTCTGATTCTGCAGGATAACTTTAGCAATATGTGAACCTCGAATTAACAGAAGAGCAGGCTGATTTTCAAAGGAGACTGAGGAACAAGACACCAAATTGCTGACATTTGCTGGATTATGGAAAAAGCAAGAGAGGTCCAGAAAAAAAAGAAGAAATCTCCTGCTTCACGGACGACACTAAAGCCTTTGTGTGAATTACAAGAAAATGTTTTTTAAATGCTCAAAATGATTGGAGTGCCAAGTCATCTTATTTGTCTCTTGAGGAACCTATAGGTGGACCAAAAAGCAAAGGTAGAACCTGAACATGGAACAACGGATTGGTTAAAGATTGGAAAAGGAGTGTAGCAAGACTGCATATTGTCCCCTTACTTATTTAACTTACATACAGAGTACATCACAAGAAATTCCAGACTGGATGAATCAAAAGCCAGAATTAATATTGCCAGAAAAAATATCACCATTCTTAGATATTAAGATGATACTACTATGATGCAGAAAGTGTAGAGGAATTAAGAAGCCTCTTGATGAAAGGGGATGGCAGAAGATGAGACAAGTATATAGTACCATGTAAATAATGAACAATAACTTGGACAAATTATTAAAGATAGTGGAGGATAGAAAGACCTGGTGTACTTAGTGGTGATGGGGTCACTAAGAGTTGGACACAAGTCAAAGACTGTGGCCTTCTTGATTTCTGTTAGTGACTAATTAATCAAATCTCTTATCTTGAAATACTTTGTGGTGATAGGTTGTTATTTAGGATAATTGCAATATACCTCTTCTATAAAATTCCCACTCCGATGTCTATTTTAAATTTTGAATAACATGGGAATAATGTTAGTTGCTGATCGCTATACCAGTGAACTATAAACCATAGAAAGTTTTAGCAAACTGGAGAATATTTTACGTATGGAAGTCTGTTCCTACTATATAAGTTCCAGCCTAGCTACATGTAAGAGTTGTAGCTGGAATTAAATAGAAGACAAAATAAGTTTGTGGTATGTTCAGTGTTCCCAAACTATATGCTTCTGTAAAAATTCATCTCTTTAACACTTATGTTCTGATGGTAATACTATTGCATGGTAAATTATAGAGAACCATGTTCTGGGAAGAATTAGAATTACAAATAATCCAATATTACAAACTGCAAGATATTACAAATGATGGTATAAAATAGCAGAAAATATATTATCAAAGGCACATATGACCAGAAAAATCAAAGCAGCTAGCCAATGTCGAATATAAAGTGAAAGCCAATAGACAGGCTTCCCAGGTATTACATAGGTACTTCAAACAAGGAAACTGAAGACTCCATTTACTGTGTTGGATAGATCCTCTAAGGAGGAATTATAGAAGCATTGGCAGGAAGTGGAAAGGATGTCAAGGTATGGAGAGTTGTCTCCTAATGGAATGAGTACTCACTCTAATGAAAACAAATGCATCTAAGCATCAACTAATATGATATAAGACAATGTTGTCTACGAGTAGAAACCTTCAGAGAACTTCAGTTTCAATACAAAATCTTTCCTTTTGATGTACTAATACCATTCTAACCTTTTAGACAGCTTACAATAGGTATGCCCAGACATGGTTTCATGAGGAGCCTTTTTATCAGGGAATAAAGTGTCTAGAAAAATTGTGAAGTACTCCTTTCCTCACTAATGATCAAGCCTTTGCTCTGACACTATTTTGAGTTCATGACTACTTCACAAGCCTGATCTATATATACTCTTTTTGGTTGACCTTTAATGGGAACTTAACTGGGACACAGAGGGCTTGGACTGAGAGAAGAGGGGTTCACAGACAAATGCATCATTTTAAGTTACTGGGAGAGAGGGCTATGCAAAGTATGGCATGGTAGTGGCAAAAGCAGAGTGACAATGATTCTGGGCTGAGCAAGAAGCAACAACTGAGCCAAACATCAGCAGTGGAACAACAGCCTCTAAACTGTATAACAAGACACAGAACCAAGACAAGGAAGAAGAATCTGGATTTTTAAATTTTATGATTCTGTGAGGTTTGGGTTGATTATCATTTATGTCTGAGTACTCTCCCTACTTGAGGGGCAGAAGGCTGTAAAAAAGGACTGGCACCATAAACCAAGAGGACTAAATAAATCCCTTAGAGAAAGAAAATAAGATACACGAGGGCGTGGGTGGTATGTGTGTGCTTTTTTAATTGCCTTTTTTTAAGCAATCTGGGATTCAGTCTTTGCCTATCCAATGTTTGAGCCCCAACCTGGCTACTATTATAATTCTGCAGAATTGTATTTCTCTTGAGAGGCAGAGGTTTCTTTCCCCATGTGTGCATGCAAGCATGCATGAGTGCATGCATGTGTGTGTGTGTGTGTGTGTTTTGGTGGGGAGAGGAGAAAAATGAAATATAAGTCCAGTTAACTGTACCTATCCTTGGGAGTCAGAGCACTGTAAGAAAGTCAAGGTAAATTGGTTTGACTATTTATGGGACTGGGTATGAATGAATCCTGTGGGTCCTCTGTGGTGTAAAACAAAATGTGTGCTATGTTATTATCCTGAGCACTTACATGGGAGCTTGAGAGCCCTTTTCTGCTTTGTGGAGGCCTAGAAATTAGCCAAATATTGTAATTTCCAGGGAAAATGTTTGAGTGCTTGCAAAAGAAATATTTGACAAAGAGATCTGTGAGGGAAATCTCTAAGACTGACCAGTTCCTTTGAGGTTTGGTTCTGAGCCTTAACATAGTCTTTTTATTACTAAAGGCTTATGTAGAAAATGTACCTGACCCTTCAACCACACATTATTCTACTATTTAAGTGACGCAGTAGGTAAAGTGCTGTCCTTGAGTTCCAATCCTAACTCACATACTTATTAGCTATGTTATCAATGGCAAGTCACTTAACTTTTGCCTGCCTTAGTTTCTTTTTTTTCTATTTTTTGTGAGGGGGGAAAGAGGGACTGTTGGGTTTAAGTGATTTTTCCAAGGTCAGACAACTTGTGTTAAGTGTCTGAGGTCAGATTTGAACTCAGGTACTCCTGACTCCAGGACTGGTTCTCCTTTCACTGTTTCACCTACCTATCCCCTTCCTTAATTTCTTTATCTGCAAAATGACTATTTGCCAAAATTGTTGAGGGGATAAAATGAGATATTTATAAAGTGCTTTGCAAACCCGTAGGTATTATATAAATACTATTTATTATTATTGTTGAGGTGATGGTCATAATTTCTTCTTTTGAACTATTATTATATAATCTACTATGTGTCTCTTACTTGGCATTGCTATATATTGCCTTGCATTTGTTTTTGTTTTGTTCTGTTTGTTTGTTTATTTATTTATTTTGGTAGGATGAGAAGTAGTATAGATCTTGTCTCCCAGAGAGACTGAACTTCTGGATGGATTTATTGTCTTTTTATTCTTTACACATCTGATCGTAGTACATTGCGTAGAGTAGACTGCCACAGGATATTTTTTGATGAACATCTTTATGATCCTCGAAATGGTATTACTTTACATAGAGTAAACTATTGGCCCTGGATAAAGGAGTAAATTAGACTTCCCTAACATATCCATTTTAGCTTTTAGAGGAAATTTTAGTAACCCATTCTCCTGTCACATTCTAAGACTCTGGGTTTTAAGATTTCTAAGAAAAATCAAAAAGAAGGATCTACAGAAAAATTTTCAGTGAATTCTTATCTGATATTACTGTGTTTCTGAAGGAGACAAATTATAAAGCTTCATAACTTTCAGATAGGAAAACATTTCCCAGGACCTTCTTGGTTATAGCTGAATATTTGTGGTGAAATTTTTCATTCTTCCAGAAGGACCTTACAAATAGAAGCCTTGCATGTATTGCCTTCCAAAGAGCATAAACAACTTTAACTTGGTGAACAAAAGGAAAGAAAACCCGATTTAGCATAGGAGCTACTGCCTTTTATCTTTGATGGTGAGATTGCACTCCCTTTGAGCAAATAAATCCTCTATGCTTAATAAAACAAGTTGGGATTTTTTAAGGCAGTTTTATCACCTTGGGGAAAAATGCAGCTCTTGCTTGTTTTCATATTTTAAATTGTATTGTGTCTATGAATATGTGTATGCATATTATATAGAGAGATGCATTATTATATGATTCTAGATAATCCCTTAATGAATTGTAATTTCTTTTCTTCTACAATGTATTTTTTCCAAAATGTACTTTAAATTTCAAAATACTATCTTTTTAAAACCATTTCAAATTCTTGTGGGAATTTTCTATCAAAGTAAGGACTATTAGCTTAGTAACTAAAAAAGGTTTCCCTATGACTTCTTTAAGAAATACTAGAAAGCTACATTTTATTGCAGATATTAAGGCTCATGTTAGAAAGCCTATTTTGTACTCAAGAGAGCTGCTAGCTCTTCAAATTGTGAAATGGAAAGAAAATAATACCACAAGAGAAATCAAAATTCAAATACGATTTTCAATCTATGTCACTTTCTTTATAGGGTAGTTTATATGTTAAACTTTTTCTTTATTTATCATTGAATTGAAGACAGAATACTCCTTGGAGGAAGACGAAAAACAACATAATTTGCCACACACATTCCTTTTGATAACAAAATGTTCAAATCTACTTGATTCATTAAAAGAAAGTTAATATATTTAAATAATGTTTGCATTCAAACACTCACAAAAATTAAGCAGAAAAATAAACCCAAAAAAGATAAAAAAATCATGTTTGTAAATTTAAGATGTTTATTTTGCAAAGTCATTTCACTGGTCATTTTTGTCAAAAGTTACCAAGCTAGTTTGTGAATATCAATCCTAAATTACTTTAGTTCTAGCTTCAGTGTTTTTCTCCCAACATTAAATAATGCTATTTCATTAGTTATTGTTGTGGGAACTTTGAGGCATAGAGTATAGTTACTTACCCTACTAAGACATGGGGAGCAGGACCAGAACCACTATCATCTGAATTTTGTAGTATGATGGGTGCTGAAGCTAAGAACTGTATTTGGAACCCTCATCACTTAGAACTTATTGCCCGGTGGAGGTTATATATGTTGTTCCCTGTGTAACCATCTACTTAGAACTGAACACTCAGGTGAGCTTGCCTCCCTTTCTAGTTTTTCCTCAATTATCAATTACACTTTTATTGGCACTGAGAGTCCTGATAGGAGAAAGACACTTTGGAGACTAAGACTCCTGCATCCAGAACCTCCTCCTATCTCCATTGCTGAAGAAAGAAGAGAATCTTCAGCCCCTCCTTTCTTAAGTCATGAACTTGGAGACTTCCTCATTCTCAAATATCCTACATTGGTAGAACTTACTGCTACATATGGAGGTTCCCAAAGTGGGAGATACTGCTCCCTGGGGGCACTAGAATGATAGGGGGCAATATTAGCCTTGAGGATAACTGGAGAGCATTGAATAAAAAGGGGGGGGGTGGTAGAAGCATAAAAGAAGAAAATTTTGAAAATTTTCATATGTGTTTCATCTGTTGTGTAACAGAGTTAAAGTCAGAGTGATTGCAGTGTTTTCCAAATAAACACACAAAATTCAAGATATTACCAATCACTAGTCAAGTCTGCTGACAGGGCTTAACAAACAAGTGATGGCAGGTGAGCTGTGTAGTGCATTGCCAGGAATTCCAACATGCATCAACTAGAAAATGTGTGTGTAAAGACTTGTTTACACTATGATACTACTCAGTTACATGATGCAATATTGTGTCATCAAAATTTCAATGCAGGAAAACCCCAAAAATTAATAATAAATTATTAAATTTAAATTGCATCATTGTTAAAAGTATATTATATTTGTCTAAGTGACACAAATTAAAAAAAATTAAAGGGTTAAAGAAAGTAGATTTCCAGGGGAGTGCTGCATACATTTATTCTCTTTTTTAGGAGGCAGTAGTGCAGTTAAGTTTGGGAATATCTCGTATAGAATCACAACTATCCCTACCCTAATAGCACCTTATCCCTAATAGCACCTTATGCCTGATGATCACCAAGCCCAGATTCAAGGATTGTTATAGGATATCATACAAAAAGAGAGATGATCAGGAACCAGTCCTGTGATCTAGTCAGGTGTAATTGTTTCATCCTATATATTACAACTCCAATCTCTCTTTTCCTAAATCTCTGTGCAATTTGTCAAATGTTATTATTTCCTTGTGTGTCTCACTCCTTCATCCCAATTTCCCTTAATTCTAATGCTCTCTAGTTTCTATCCTCTGCCCTCCTCTTCCATTTTTCCAACCAGAACAAACAACTTTATTCCAAACATTTTCTCCTCATTCTCATTCCATCTTTTTGCATTCATGGAAACCTGGTTCAATCTGGGACATATTGAATTTGTAACCATACTATCTAATTCTGTGGGCTTTTTCATGATTTAGTGGCAAACTAGGTCAGGACACTGCTCATTCTTCACTGCCACTTCCAGACATTCCTTCTGCAATTCAGCAAGTCCTTCGCTGAGTTGTTGACTTTTGTTCCCATGAATCTTCTGGGAGATATTGGCACTTGTATGTGAGATCTTCTGTGCTAATCTCTAAGTCTCCTAACTGAAGCCCCAAGAAGAAAGGACATATATAATTGCAGAACACCTGGTTTCCTTCTCACCTTCCCTAAATGAAAAATCCACTTTAAACTGTGGTTATGGGAACATAGCTCTGCCTTGTAATTTTTCCCCTCTAAAGAATAGTGCTTTATTATGGATGTGTTGTAAACATGATTGAATTTCAAGTTCATTGGCATAATGAGGATGATTAGGTGGTGATAAAGGAAAAATTCTTGGATCTAGATAAAAATAGAACACTTAAAAAAAGAATTCCAAGTAGAGTCCCTAAGGAATCCAAAGAAAAAGTGAATATTTAGCAAATCTCCTTTATTGATATTTTAGAAAGAAAATAAAAATTGGTTATAGTTTAACTGTCTGTTAGAGAAGGATATGGGGGAGACAATCTTCCATTAAGCATTATAGTAAGCACTTGCCAAAGACAAATTGGAATAGATCCTGGAATAAGAGGGTGAGGAGACAGGCAGAAATTAAATAACAATTGCAATGCCATTATAGTTGTAGAAATGAAAGACAGTAAAAGAGGTGTGTGTGTGTGTCTGTGTGTGTGTGTTTTCTTTCATGAATGTTTGTTCACATGATAAAATTTGTTCATAGAGAGGGAAAGCAGTGCCTAGTGCAATTTGAGCAAGTTGAAAAGAAATAGGATTTTACGGTTTAGAACTTCCCCAAAGGATTGTTTGGAAATTGGAACCCAATCATCTGAGTAGAGATTTCTTTCTTTCCACTTTGCTTATTCCACCAGAGCAAAAAAAAAGGTAGAAAAACTTTGAGAAAATGCTTTTATTATTCCTAAGGTTGTTGATTATAGAATATGTTTATGATTCCCCAGAAGATATATGTCATTTTAGGCATGTTCTTCTGAATATAAATTTGCAGATTTAAATGGTTAAAAATTGAGTTTATGCTAAATTTCATTTTGAAAATTTTTAATTCTCTTTACTAAAGATTGTAAAATGCAAAATTAAGACAATTAAATATTTGAAACCTGCCATATCTTTTCCACACTCTTTTCTTATTCTTTCCCATAAAGATTTTGGGTCGCAGGATACCCTTTAAGTTCTATTGTTACATTTTCTTCAAATCTATAAAAATGTATTTAGGGGAGATAATTATCAGAATGTAGAAGAGATTTGATTACATTTTCTTAAATGTCAAAGCAAAACTTTGTTTAGAGTATGGTTTATTTATACTGGCTTTTTATATTTATCCATATTTATAGTAGATATTGTCCTTTAATATTTCATCACCAACTTAAAGAGGAAAATTTTTTCAATCTCTAGTAAATAGCCATAGTGGAAGAAAATGCCTTGGGAATAGATTAGATTTTATCTATTGAGGAAATGATTTTGGAAAATTAATATAGTTTAATTGGGGATAGTTTCATTTGTCAGCAGGAACCAGTATAAATAAATGAATTGATTAATTTTAGAAATTTGGCAAAGGCACATGGACCTAAAAAGAAGTTCATTCAGTCTGAGTACAATGGGTAACATGTAAAGATATGCGGGGGGGAACATTAGTCCCATTCTCAGAAAAGTATACTAATTTTTAAAAGAAACAGAAAACAAAACAAATGAAGAAATTTAAACCAATAATGCAATTGGAACACACACACACAAACTGGAAAAGAAAGAATAAAATTAAGAAAGTAATGTGTACAGATGATCTGGAAAAGCTGTAGTAATAATAAAGCAGGAGGAAAAAAGTACAATTAAATTTACTTTAATAAAAATCTTAAATTAGGGACTTCAAAATATGATTCTACAACAGAAGGAAGAATAATTAGGATCCTCCATTTTGATAGTTATTGTGAATGCTACAGAGAAAACTTCAGCAATAGTCTTCAACTGTTAAGCAAAAGAAAGAAGATCAAATGGCAGAAACATCTACCTGAATTTTAACCTTAAAAATAAATGAAAATCAGAAATGCTTCTTTATTTTAATAGATGTTAAGTGGTCCTCAGAAAATGGCGATTATAAAATTCACTTTGGTGATACTTTAATGCATCAGATCAATTATGACTTAAATATATGAATCATTTCCCAGTGGGCTACTCACCTGAACTTAAATGTCAGATCTACTCTGAAATTCACATCTTCTCAACACCCTTTCCCTCTTTGTTCTCTCCCACCCTCTCAGAGATATTGGAGGGTAGACATAAGAGCTCTTCCTCAATACTTTATTTGTAGAGAGGGCCTGAGGTAGACAACTCATAATTTCCACCTAGCTGCAGCATTTCATATGCATGGTGTCCTTTTATAATTTTAAAGAGATTTTAAAATCAATTTAAAAAAACTTGAAAGAAAGATAAAAATCACCAAAACACTCAGCATCATGGAGATTACTTCAGCCTTGTTATTCATATTTCATCAGTCCCCTCAGTTACTTCTTATTGGACAGGGAAGGAAAAAAAAAAAAAAAACTCCTTGCATAGCCTTCTTTTATAGAGGGCTAAAAATGCCGTCCATCTCTTCATATGTCACCAGCTGTTCTGCTTGGTTTCAACTCCATCATGTTCATCATGCCTCTTCACTGGGTACCCTCTGGTGCTCTTTACACATCTTTCCTTCAGTTGCTTTTATGTATTGCCTTCTCATATTAGAATATAAATTGTGGATTGTCTTTATTTTTTTTTATCCCCAGAACTTAGCACAGTGCCTGCTGGCACATAGTATGTACTTATAAATGTGGTTTGTATTACATTGTAAGAATTAATTCCTAGATTTGGGATCTCTCTATCAACCTGCAAGATACTACATGTAAATCAATATTTTCTCTGACCATATCACTCTGAAGAGCAGGATAACAAAATGGAATTTCAAGGAGAAAATATCTAAAATTGGTGATGAAATGGAACTTAAATATGTACATGTTTTTATTCATGGTCCTCACGATCCTGGTTGTGAGATTTACTAAGAACAAATAAGCAAAATCTTGGCAACTGGAGCTGCTGCTCATAAAATATAATGGGCAACAAATTCTCTGACCTATATCTGGTTGGAGGCAGCTAAGTAATGCATTGGATAGAGCTGAGGGCCTAGAGTCAGGAAGGTCTGAGTTCAGATGTGGTTTGAGACATTTACTAGCTGTGTGACCTTGGTCAAGTCACTTAACACTGCTTTTTTTTCCATTTCCTGATCTGTAAAATGAGCTGGGGAAGGAAATAGCCAACCACTTCAGGATCTTTGCCAAGGAAATACCCAAAGGAGTCATGAAAAATTAGACACCACTGAAAAAATGACTAAACAACAAACAACAACACTTCTATTTGATTACATTAATGAAATGTGTCAAAATCTCCCATACAAATGCATAAGCTGTATTTACCAAAGAATCTGAGGAACTGTGTCATTCCATTACACGTAGAGAATTGGTCCACATGAAGATACACCTAAGAGGACCATCATTGGGCCCCACTTGGAACAATCACTTCTTCATTCTCCTCACGACCAAGATCACATTAAAAGTGCCAATACCTTTCCATGCCTATTCATGGGACTCAATGCAAAATGTTAATAGCTCCACTGGATTCTAAACAATTTTCATCCCATTTTCTCACAGTCCCTTAACAATTGATGCTAAGTGAAACATTAACCATTTAAATCTAGTGGAAGGTGAATCACCTATTGGTGAAAAACATTTGCTGCCTAGTATGATACAAATTCTTTCGATGCAAAGAACAAAGTGTGCACATAATTCTTGAGTCCTGAGGTGTCCAATTTTTGGATATGGGTTATCTCCACTTTGCCTAAAAGACTTTAGAAATTTCTAGGCAATCTTGGAGGATAGTACTAATAGACCTTGAAATGATAAGTCAAGATGACAGAGTAGAAGCAGCTGCTTAGCTGAACTCTCTCAACATTCCTTTACAAACAGCTTTAAAATAATGCCTCATGTTGAATGACCAGGAAAATGCATCTAGGAGAGATAATTTGAGAATTATTAATTATATGAAAATTATGATCAAAAAGAGCATAGAAATCATATTTAAAGAAATTATAAAGGAAAACGGTCCTTATGTCTTACAGACTGAGGGTAAAATGATTCACTTTTAAAGGATCCACTGATCATCTTGTGAAAGAGATTCCAAAATGAAAACTCTCAGGATTATTAAATCCAAATTCCAGAGCTCTCAGATCAAGGAGAAAATATTGCAAACAGCCAGAACGAAGCCATAAAATATGATGGAGAACAGTCAGGATCACACAAGATTTAGTAGTCACCATGTTAAAGAAGCAGAATACTAAGAATATGATAATATGGAAGGCAAAGTAGCTAAAATCACAACCAAAAATAACTTCTATAGCAAAAGTGAATGTATTGCTTCAGGGGGTAGAATGGATACTTGATGAAATAGAGGGCTTTCAAGCACTCCTGATGAAAAGAACAGAACTGAATAGAAAAATTTGACCTTCAAACACAAGACTCAAGAAAAATGTAAAACAGCAAATATGAAAGAAAAATTATAAGGAACTCAATACAATTAAATTGTTTATATTCCAATGTGGGAAAATGAAACATGTAATGCTTAAGAACTGCATTATTAGGGAAATTAGAGGGATTCTATAAAGGCAGAGGACAAGGTTGTGACTTGATTACATTAGTATGATCTTAAAATATGATAATGAAAGTTTGGGTGAAAGGGATGCACTGAGAGGAATTGGAAGGTAAAGGAAGAATTAGGAAAACTATCTTACAAAAAGAGGTAATGAAGGAAAAGCTTTTATGGGGAAAGTAGGGGAAGGGTGTGGCCGGCAGTGCTTGAACCTCACTCATTGAAATTAGTTCAAAGAGGGAAGCATAAACATATTTGGGTATAGAAACTGATATTACTCAACAGGAAAGTAGGAGGAGTTTTTTGTTTTGTTTTGTTTTGTTTAATAAGGGGAGTGCTGAAAAAGAAAGCAGACTAAGGGAGGTAGTACACAGAAGAAAAATAGACTCTTTTAAAAAATATATTTATTTTTATTTATTTTTAGTTTTCAACATCTATTTACACAAGATTTTGAGTTGTGATTTTTTCTCCCCGTCTTTCCCCTACTCCCACCCCAAAATAGCAAGCCTACTGAATACCCCTTTCCCCAGTCTGTTCTCTCTTATATCCTCCCCCACCATCCACCTAACATTCTAGTAGGGCAAGAAGGATTTCTATACTCCAGTACCTGTATATCTTATTCCCCAGTTGCATGTAAAAAACAAATTTTTAAACGTTTGTTTTTAAAACTTTAAGTTCCAGAATTTTTCCCTTCATCACTCCTCACCCACCCCCACTGGGAAGATAAGGAATAAAATATAGGTTGTACATGTGTAGTTACCCAAATCATACCCAGAGTAGTTATATTGTGAAAGACTAACTATATTTCCCTCCATGCTATCCCGCCCCTCCCCTTATTCTATTTTCTTCTTTGTTTCTATGCCTTTTCAAAAATATTTGCTTGTAACTACACTCTTCCCCAATCTCCTTAGGGAGAGTGGATCACCAGCAGCTGTAGTGGTTTACAGAATTATCAACCCATAAATGCCAAAAGAAAAGTAAAAGGTCAGTGTAGAATAATGTTGGAAATGGGGAGGGGGGGAACAGAAGCAAGGTCCAGCCTCTGCCCCCAGAGTGAGAAATGGCAGAGGCATGGTGGCCCTGCAGGCCCTGCAGCCACCTCCACATGGCTGCTTCAGAGCTCCTGGCCTACAGATCATAGTGGCAACAAAAGACCATTCAGAAGGGTAATCACTCTTGCTTAAACCTGCCTGGATCTGGACTGCAGCCTTGGGTGGTTGTCCTGGGGTATGTGACCAGTGAGCCAGAGCATGGGGGGCTATAGAGACTGTGCCCTCCTAATAGCTCAAGCAGCTGCAAACACCCCAGCAATTTGGGACAAAGTTCTCCCCTCTGGAAGCAGAGTTCTACTATGTCAAAGAGCTCAAAACTCAAGTAATTGAGTGACAATGTGAGCAAGCAAAAGAAGCAAAGCAAGCACAGCAATCCAACTTTAGATTCCTTTTTTGGGGACAAAAAGGATCAAAGCATGGAACAGGAAGAAGACAACAAAGTCAGAACTCCTACACAAAAAGCTTCCCAAAAATATATGAAGTGCTTACAGGCCGTGGAGGAGCTCAAGAAGGATTTTGAAAATCAAGTAAGAGAAGTGAAGGAAAAATTAGGAAGAGAAATGAAAAGTATGCATGAAAATCATGAAAAGAGAGTCAACAACCTGTGTGAAGAAAATAACACCTTAAAAAATAGACTAAATAAGCAGCGGCCAAGTGGCTCAGTGAGTAAGAGCACTGGCCACAGAGTCGGGATGACCTGGGATCTAATCTGGGCTCTGATACTTAGCACCACACCCAGAAATAACTGGCCATGTAACCTTGAACAAGTTACTTAACCCCAATTGCTTTAAAAAAAAATGGACTAACTCAAAGGGCAAAAGCGGCCCAAAAAGCCAAGGAGGAGAAGAATGCATTAAAAAGCCAAATTTTCAGATGGAAAAAGAATTTCAAAAGTTCAATGAAGAGTATAATTCCTTCAGAATTGAACTGGAGAAAATGGAAGCTAATGGATTTATGACAAATCAAGATACTATTAAACAGATCCAAACAAATAAAAAATTGAAGCAATGTGAAATATCTCTTTGGAAAAATCACTGACCTGGAATATAGATCCATGAAAGAAAATTTTAAAAGTATTGGACTACCTGAAAGCCAGGATCAAAAAAGAACATAGAAATCATCCTGCAAGAAATTCTCAAGGAAAATTGCCCTGATATTTTAAAACCAGAGGGCAAAATAGAAATTGAAAGAATTCATTGATAACCTCTTGAAAAAGATCGCAAAAAGAAAACTCCTAGGAATAATATAGCCAGGTTCTGGAGTTCCCAGATCAAGGAGACAATATTACAAGTAGCCAAGAAGAAACAATTTGAATGTTGTGGAAACACAATCCGGATAACACAGGATTTAGTAGCTTCTACATTAATGGATCAAAGGGGCTTGGTATATGATATTCTGGAGATCAAAGGACCTAAGATTAAAACCAAGAATCACCTATGCAACAAAACTGAGTATAATATTTCAGGGGAAAATATGGTAATTCAATGAAATAGAGGACTTTCAAGCATTCTTGATGAAAAAAAAACAGAGTTGAATAGAAAATTTGATGTTCAAATACGAGAAGCAAGAGAAGCATGAGAAGGTAAACAGGGAAAAGAAATCATAAGGAACTTATCAAAGTTGAACTATTTACATGCCTACATGGAAATATGATAATTGCAACTTGTGAAAATTTTCTCAGTATGATGATAGTAGAAGGGAATATAAATGTATATATATATATGTATATGTATACATACATATATATATACGTCTATATAGGAAGGTATATTAACATATGAATACATATGTGAGTGTGTGTATATATGTGTACCGGTATACATAGACAGAGGACACAAGATTAATTGAATAGGAAGGGTAATATTTAAAAGGTGAAATTGAGAGGTGAGAGAGGAATACAATGATAGGAGTTGGGGAAAGATAGAATGGGGTAAATTATCTCATATAGAAGAGGCAAGAGACAATGGAGGGGAAGAACAGGAAGGCAAAAGGGAATGGGTCAACCTTACTCTCATTGAATTTGGCTTAGGGTGGGAAGGACATACACACTAAATTGAATATCTTGCCTTTTACAGGAGAGTAGAGGAGAAGGGGATGAGAGGGGGAATGATGGAGTGGAGGGCAGGTTGGGGGAGAGGGTAGCTAGAAGCACACACTTTTGAAAAGGGACAGGGTCAAAGTAGAGAATAGAATAAGTGGGGGGTAGGATAGGATGGAGGGAAATATAATCAGTCTTTCACAATATATCCACTATGGAAATATTTTGCGTAATTACACATGTACAGCCTATATTGAATTGCTTATCTTCGCTGTAATGGTGGGTGATGATGGAGGAAGGGAAAGTATCTGGAATTCAAAGTTTTAAAATCAAATGTTTTAAAAAAAATATTATTTTTGTTATTATTATTATTTACATGCAACTGGGAACTAATATATACAGGCACTGGGGTATGGAGATCCATCTTGCCTTACCAGAAAGTCAGAGGGAGTATGGGGGAGGATATAGGAGAGAGCAGATTTGGGGAGGGTGTATACTGTGGGATCACTGTTTTGGGGTGATGGCTAGGGGAAAGACTGGGAGAAAATTTGTAACTCAAAATCTTGTGGAAATGAATAATGTAAACTAAAAATAAACATAAAATATAATTTAAAAAAAAAAGAAAGTTAGTAGCTGTCCTCAATTATTTCAGGACACCAAACCTAGATGGACCAAATAGCAGGGTACCAAAATAATTTAAGGCTGTTTTTGCTGTGCTGCTGTTAGGGACCTTTGAAAAATTATAGAGATGTGCTACAGATGTACAGATGGGCAAAGATTTTTTTCACTATTAAAAGGAATATGTTGAAGTGACAGTGATCCCACAGACAACCTTCTTCTACTGCACTAAATAATACAAGTAAAATGCCTACAAATTCAGAAAGTTGAGCAATGACAGCAACAAAACCAAAGTGAAAGAAGACTCTATATGGTAAATCTTAAGAGTAAACATTTTTTTAAAGACCTACTCATTAGCACATTGTTCCTAACCCCCTACTTTTTTTCCTTTGCCCTCAACCACACAATCCCTAATTTTCACTCAAGGATGCTGCACTTTTATTTGTCTTTAAGAGTTTATCAACCCCTTGGAAGTCTCCTACAAGGATTTCCAATATAATACTAGTGATATACTATGAATCAGGCAAACCTTAAGGCACCAGACTAAATGCTCAGTCGGATTTAGAAATGATTTAGTGTTGAGACCAATACAGAGCCTTCATAAAACCTTAATTTCCTCATTTGTAAAATAAAGATAAAAATACTCATCATATTGTGTTGTGTAGATGTATTGTAAGATTTGAATCAGCTAATATCAAGAACTTTGCAAACTTAAAAAATAACTTGTTCTATCAGTTATTATGTTGATTCAGGCTGTTGGTAATTTATTAGTTAATAAATTACAATCCATTGTCAGTATAAGACAAGAACCCATGATCCTTTGCTGACCATTTTCATCTGTCAGAATAGCTGGACCTTTGTCCCTATATCAAAGTGACTGGCCTACCTTGCTCCACCATTATTAACATTGGCATGTTGAACAAGTCACTTGACTTCTCTGGGTTTAATTTTATTTTTTCATTTAGAAAAAGGATTACATTAATTTTAAATGTCCCTGCAGGTCTACTGTTACATGTTTCAATGTCTTCTCTCTGGTATATGGTTTTAAATCAGTGGCCTCTGGAAAGCTTGAATTCAAAATTTACAGTTCACTATGTCTTGGATCTTGGGTGCAGACATAAATATAGGGTGGCAGTTTTGAATATGGAATTTATAAAGTATTCAATTTCTTCACAAACTTTTTGTGCTAATGAGACAGAAAAAGATAAGCAACCTACTTTTCATTGTTCCAAGTGATAGGTTGGTCTATTCTAAGTTTGATAAATGCATTGTTGAACCTATTATCTACATAATGGGAGTCAGATAAACTTCCCAGAAGAAATGAATATTGAAGAAAGCTTTGATTCGGAATAATGAGGCAGCTGCTAGAATGAGCCAAGGGAAGATACTGTGATTATAGGAAAGGAAAGAAAGAAGGTATGCTACAACTGTATATCAGGTCTCTTTTCTCATCTCCCTTTGTCCTCCTTACTCTTTGACTTTCCTCTCTGTTGTCTTTCCTCTTTCCTACATTCCCTTTTCTTTCTGCTTTCTGTCTTTTTCTTATCTTCCTCTTTCCTTTCTTCTTCCTTTTCTTTCCTTCTCTCTCTTCACTTACCTTCCTCTCTCTCTTACATTTCTTTTTTTTTTCCTTCTGAGCTCCCAGGTCTTCATGTTGCTCCTACCAAACTTACAGGTTCCAGGATAAAATATCCAATTTTTCTGTGATACTGCTCTTTGGCATTGTTGTTGTTGCTGTTTTTTTTTTAACCTTATGTGATCTTTCTTTTCATGACCTCATTTGAAGTTTTCTTGTCAAAGTTACTGGAGTGGATTGTCATTTTTTTTCTCCATCTCATTTTACAGATGAGGAAATCGAGGCAAACTGGATTAAGTCACAGGTTCACACAGCTAGTGTCTTAGGCCCAATTTCAACTGAGGATCAAGATTAGTTTTACTTCCTGACTCTAGACCCAGTACTTTATCCACTGGCCCACCTAGCTGCCTCTCTGGCATTAAGTATCTAGAAGTCTGTGAAAGAAGAAAAGGTTTCTGGATTTATGTAAAAATTTCAGAAGCATATGCAGACGTTATGCAAACTTTTCCCCGCATTCAGTGATGAGACAAATACAAAGCCGTGCGCTGTCTATGTTTTTTGTTAATCCTGCAAAAAGTTCATATAAGCATGCTTCAGAGGATATTAAGTCTTTGAATATAGCAGGCTGAGCTCTGCCAAAAAAGGAGATAGCTCAATAAGACTGGGGTGTGAGCATATGAATATGGGATTAATCTAATGAGGTCAAATTTCATAGTCTCAGAGATCTGGAGGGTCCTCTACTCCAACCTCCTCATTTTAAAAAATTCAGTCATTAAAATTTTATTTTCATCCTTTTGAAAGAAATATTAGAAGCAGCAAGTTAATAAACATTTAGCTAGGATAATGCTACATAATTCCTTGCAATGTGGATCAATGAAAAGTTATTTTTGAAAATAAGTGTAAAGAAAAATTGCTGGAATTATCTTCATTTCCAAAAGCATTTTGGCCTTTATATTTCATCTTCTAATACAAAGAACACATTTGTGAAGATTGAGCAGTGCCATTCATGGAAGAGTTTCTAGGAAATGATGATTGTATCTTTCAGAATAAATTGAAGTTAAATATTTATGACCAGATTGTAATCTGATTTTTTGGACTGCAGTGTGCATCTTAGAATACTGTTCTTAGAATAGGTGAAATTTGTCTAAGAACTTGTATACTTGGAAATTTAGCTGTGGATTTACAAATAGAAAACCATGTAACTGAAATGAGTTTCATTTAAAAATGAATAATTATGTAAATTGTAAACTGCATATTTGGCTTTACTAATAGTTTATCATTCTAATATTATAGCAATAGTAATGATGGATCAAAATGACACTTGTCAGAGAAGACTATGTATTGTAAAAGAATAAAGATGTGCATTTGAGTTGATAAAAAATGAGATCTGTAATTAAACAGCATATATTATTATTTAACTATGACACATAAAATTTAATGACTAGCAGTTTTATGAAGAACATATTTTAATAGCTGCTAGATTTAAACATGGCATACAAAGTCCTCACCTTATATTTAGATTCATATAATTTAACAGCCATTCTTTTTTTTCATTAAAAAATAAATAATATCTCTTAACACATTAGTAGGTTTTTGTGTCTGGCTTTCAGTTTCGTAATCTCTATAATGAGATTGGACTAGACAATCTCTAAGGTCCCTTTCAGTTTCCAATCTATGATACTATAAATCATAGCATTAGATCATTACATAGAGGATCATGTTATTGAACTACATACAATGGATAGAGTTAAAGAACAATCGGTATAAATTGTGTGTTTGTTTTCCATGATTTTATTCAAGTATCTTTTTTTTTCTGTCTCTTTAAAGGACAAGACAACTGATTCTGAAGTTGTACCTTACTACCCTCTTAGGACATGCTTGGATTCTATTATGTCACTTTCTCTTGCAGTAGGTTTTTAAATATTCTTTTTTTTTTCTTTTCAAAGCAATCAGGGTTAAGTAACTTGCTCAAGGTTACATGGACAGTTATTTCTGGGTGTGGTGCCAAGTATCTGAGCCCAGATTTGATCCCCAGGTCATCCTGACAGTGGAGCTGGTGCTCTTACTCACTGAGCCACCTGGCCAACCTAGTATTATAGTTGCTTTTTTTTTTCCTTTTTTTGGGAGGGCAATGGGGGTTAAGTGACTTGCCCAAAGTCACACAGCTAGTAAGTGTTAAGTGCCCAAGTCTGGATTCGAACCCAGGTCCTCCTAACTCCAGGGCTAGTGCTCTATTCACTGAGCCACCTAGCTGCCCCTGGTTTTTAAATATTCAGTTCAAATATATATTGATCACATTCTGCATGCCCAGTACTGTATTAGCTGTTGTCAGGGTATCTCATTACTTTTGAACCCCCATAACATATGCCATATTTCCTACCCAGTAAAATTAGTATTAGTAGATATTATTACAATAATAGCCCTAAGAAATATTAGTCTACACAGTGGTAAGAGTCAAGATAAAAATATAAGGCAGCATTCAATTAAACACCAAAATATGACAATAAATGATACTAAGCATAGAAATAGGAGAAGCTCAATATGAGTTGTGCTTGTAAGAGATGGTTTCATAGAGGAATTCGCAGAAACATAGAATATGTTACTATAGAAGAATTCTATCAATCAATAAACATTTATTAAGTACCTACTATGGGTCAGGCATTGTGTTAGGCTACATTAGGATACAAAAGAAAAGACAATCCCTGCCCCTAAGAAGCTTATAACAAAAAAATATACAAAACGAACTATATATATATATATATATGTGACCAATGAGAAAGGATTAGATGGAAGGCTCTAGAATTAAAGGGAGTTGAGAAAGGCTTCCTATAAGAGATGGCATTGAAGTTTGTACTTGAAGAAAGCCAGGGATCTTGGAGGCCATCCAATCCAAGCTATCCCTGACAAGTGCCCAAGACATTGCAGATGAGATGTCATCCACCATCCATCTGAAGACTTCTAGTGATAGAGAAATAACTACAAGCTAAAGCAGTCTGTTCCACGTTGAGAGAGTTTGAAATGGGCTTGTAGGATAAATAGGGTTTTCATAGACAGAGAGGATGGGACAAGATATTTGGAGGTTGGGGCAAATCAGCAGAGAGGGTAGCACATTGATAGTTAAGGAAATAAGAAAATACAACGCTGATGTTCTTCCATTTTCCACTTTGTGGAATTGTGTTACAGTACTGGATATGATATTGTTATATATTGCTAAGAAAATATACAGTGACCATCTTGAAGTGTGCTAATTAGTAATGAGAGCATAGAAAATACCATTTGGAACCAGATTCATCATGCATCTAAGGTAATATGCTCCCAACAGCAAACCCAAGAGATATTTCTTGGTAGATCAAGATGATTCTTCTTGATTTTAGTTTTAAAGTTGACTGTGTAAACTAAGGGAAATTGGAATATGAGATATTTAACCTTTGAAGGTTAAGTACATTGTAACTTCTCAGTATTCATTCTTGGCTCTATAATTCATAAATTGGTCCAGAACCTTTTAAAATCTATTGTTTCTTGGCATTGCTAACATCAGGCTTAACAAGTCTCTTAAAGTTATTTTATTCATTATGTGAAATATTCTTTCCTTTTATTTGTTCTAAACTTGTTTCATTCAAGTTTCATATTATGGGTCTTTGTGCTAATATTCTGGGATTAGATAAGCAAGATGTTCTTGACTTTATCTTTGTGAGTTATTTCATCTATTTTAAACCTGTTTCCTCTGGAATTTTGAAATTCCAGACTGTTGTCACATGATCTTTGTAATAGGTTTTATTCATTTTTGTTACTCTTTTCTAAACTTTCTCCAGTTTGATGATATTTTCTTTGAGGTATGTATGTTGAATCAGTACTTGTTTGGACAAGGGCATGCCAAGGATGAAGTGCAATTAACACAGTACAAAAGAAGAAAGAAAAGATGATAGACTTAGAGCTGGAAGAGATATTAAAGTTCATCTAGTCCAATATTCTCATTTTATAGATGTGGAAACTATGGCCCAGTGATATTAGATTGCTTGGCTAAGGTTACACAATCAGTAAATGATAGAGTTGGCAAGAGTACCTTGTGATGACATCCTTGGGGACATGCCTGGAGTATTCTCAGGGTCCTTAAGGCATGTAATTGATTTTTTAAAATAATATATCTAATTTTATAAGTACAATTTGTACATATATGTAAATGTATTTTTGAAGGAATTAATTTAGAAAGTCATCCTAACATTTAAGCATTCTAAAACCAATCTGTCACTTATCTGTTCAGTCACTCTGGCATGTAAGATTTTTCCTATAGTTTTGTCTATCCTCATTAGTTTGGTTTTTCACCATCTCAGTTTAGTGCTATCCACAATTCTACAGATTTCACTGGGCCCTCCCTCCTCATTAATAAAGAGCTTCATTAAGTCTGGTTTTATTGGACCTGACCTAGCATCAGTCCCTGTGGAACCCTGATCTTTACACATCTCCATCAAGGAAAGAGCTCATTTATTGCTAGCCTTTCCCCCTTTGTCTGTAAGCCAGTTTCTTTTCTATGATTCATTTTCTTTAATAGCTTTTGGTGTGAAAGCTTGTCAAAGGCTTTTAAGAATCTTAGTATCCAGCTGTCACCTTTGAATACAAAGGACAAAAAAAAAACCTTTCAATACAGTAAAATCACACTAAGTTGGACAAATTAAGGGGAAGAACAGTCTTTAAATAGATTTAGTTTTATCATTTTCCGGTACATTTGAGAACTAAAACCAGGCTAATAAAGTATATTCACTAATACCTTCTCCTCAAGTTCTTTCAATGGCTCCCTATTGCCTACTGAATACAGTTTGAGCTCCTCAGGAATATATTCAAGGTCACAAACTGATGTCCACATCCCATTTCTATAGTAAGAAGTATTTTTTAAATTTTCTGTTTTTTTTTCTTGTACTTTTTTTTCTGTTGTTTACTCATTTTCCCAGCCTATTATTTGACTTTTAACCATTTGTTAAAGTAGGACTCTGTTTCCAGGGTAGAGGGTGCATTGTCCCAGGATTCACAAGTTTCATGCAGCTTCTTTCAGAGATACTTCTAGGGATCTGCAAATTTTCAATTCTTTCAAGGTGGTATTTTATAAGAAGAAATGTTTACAACTGTCATGGCATTGCTATGATCTGTTATTGAGCTCAAGCACTCTTTTCTCCCCTGGAACTGCAAGGTGGGTCCCCCCTTCCACTGTGGTGACAAGTTCTGTTATGCTAGTGTTCCTTCTAGCCCTGAGACTGGGACCCAGATCTGAGTATGGGCCAAGCAACAGAGTCCTGCTAATTAATTTAATTAATTAAAAGACCACTATAATCTCTTTCTGACCAGTTGTTCGACACCTTTAGTGTTTGTCCTCTGAGAGTTCTTGAAGCAGCCACAGCAGCTGCTTATTCAGTCCCTCCCAAAGCCTGCTTCTGGTCTTCTGTGGCTGGGGCTGAGCTGGTAAGATCTGCCCTGAGTTGTGCTCCACTCTCACCCTGGTGCAACACACCTTTCCTCCTGACCTTTCAAGTTGTCTTGGACGGAAATTTGTTTCATTCCGTGTTTTGTATGGGTTTTGCTGCTCTAGAACTTGTTTACAATCATTTTAAAGGTATTTAGAGAGGTTTCAGGTAGAGCTCAGGTGAGTCCCTGCCTTTACTATGCCATCTTGGCTTCATCTCCCCACATTCCATTCCTTAGACATCTTATAGACCCCTTTTCTTTGGATTTTATATTTCAGCTACATTGGACAAAACATCATACTCTTAAATGCCCTATATTTTGTCCTCTTTTTTTTAGAATGATTTGACCCTACCTAGGCTAATCTAAGCTCAATTCAAATGCTACTTTCATATACTGTAGTGGAAAAAAATAATTGGTTGGTGAGTCTGAGGAGATATGTTTAGATATTGTCTGGGATATATTTTATATATATGACCTTGTAGAAGTTATTTAATGACCCCTGGGGTTCTGTTACCTCATTTTTAAAATGAAAGTTGAATTAGATAAGACTCTAAAGGCTATTCCTGCTCAAGAATTATCTTATAATCTTTCATGGGGCTTTATCCAGTCCCTCACAAGTCAAAGTTCTGTACTCTTGGATGTCACATAACATCACAATTCTCTTTTGCCTTTACCACATAATATTTAGCCATTTCAGTTAAAATTAAAAGCATTTATAAATTACCTACTTTGTGTAGGGCACTATATTGGCACAACTAAGACAAAAATGAAATCGCTTCTCCCTACAAGAAACTTACATTCAACCAGAGAGGATTGGGAATCAGTGGAACAACTTATATTCTGTTAAGTAAATATGAAAAGATGAAATAACAAATAATATGTGGGAAGAGAGTGCACTGACATCTAGGAAATCAAGAAAAAAGCTCATATAAGTGAGTCTTAATCTAAGCCTAGAAGGAATCTGATAGGGAAGATAAGTATTTCAAGCATGGGATTTTATATGTGCATGTGTTATAATCATTGATTATAATCTCAGTGAGGGGAGATACCACATACATATACATATGTATATATATATATACATATATATTTCTTTTTAATAATATTTCATTTTTCCTAATTTCATGTCAAGAAAATTTTTAGCATTCATTTTTATAAGATTTTGAGTTCTAAATTTTTCTCCCTTCCTCCATTTACTCCCTTCTTCCTGCAATGGTAGACAATTTATATAGGTTATACTTTTTCTATTATGTAGAACTTATTTCCATATTAGTCATGACAGTGAAAGAAGAAACAGATTAAAAGAGAAAAAAACCCACTAAAAAGGATGCAGTAGGTGAAAAAAAGTATGTTTTGATCTCCATTCAGAATCCATCAGTTCTTTATCTGGATGTTTATAGCATTTTCCTTTGTGAGTCCTTTGTACTTGTCTTGGATCATTGCGCTGCTGAGAAAAGCTAAGTCATTCATAGTTGATCATCCCACAATGCTGCCAATACTGAGTACAATGTTTCTTTGTTTCTGCTAATTTCACTTTGCATCAATTTGTAGAAATCTTTCCAGGTTTTTCTGAAATCTGCCTGTTTGTCATTTCTTATTACACAATAATGTTCCACTGTATTCATATCCCACATCTTGCACAGCCATTCCCAATTGATGGGCATCCTCACTTCTAATATTTTGCTGGCATGAAAAGGGTTGCCATTAATATTTTTGCATGTGTAGGTCCTTTTTCTCTTTTTTATAATCCCTTTGGGAAACAAACCTAGTAATGTTTTGCGGGATCAAAGGTTGTGCACAGTTTGGTTTCTACTTCTAAATTGCATTGCTTTGAATTACTCTCCAGAATGGATGGATCAGTTCATAACTCCACAAACAGTGCATTAATGTCCCAATTTCCCCACATCTTCTCCAGCATTTATCATTTTCCTTTTTTTTTTGTCATGTTAGCCAATCTTCTAGGTGTGATGTGGTACTTCAGAGTTGTTTGGATTTGCATTTTTCTAATCAAAGTGGTTTAGGTCCCACCTAGAGTAAAATCCTGAAATATTGAAAATAGCCTCAGGCTTAGAAGTCACAGAGAAAGGGTGTAAACTGAGGCAGTAAGGAGTCTGAAGTGAAGGGCAGGAGGGGTCCCAACAAGCCCCACCTGACCTGATGATCAAGAGCTCCCAAAGCCCAGGGGTGTGGAGTCAGCAAGCGCTAACAACACAAGCCCAGGTGGACCTCAGCACTACCAGTGGAATCTGCAGACACCAGCACTGGCAGCCACCTGTGGCTGAACCAGCCTGAGCTGTAGCCCAGGGGCATAGAGGCAGAAATCTGAAGCAGCCAGAACACCCCTCCCCCACAAGTTACTCTGTGGACCTCAGGGTAACTCAGGGGAAACACTGAGAATCCTGGCCTTGGCCTCAGTCTAGACACCCAGAGGCTATAGCACACAAAGTCAACAACCAAACCCTTAGCTCCCAGCCTGAGAAATTAGGAAATAGGAAATCACAATGGGAAAGAAGGAAGCTGAGAAGGAGAAAGGAAAGGCAAGAAAATAAATCCGAGCTTATTAAAAAAAAAAACAACAACCAAATACAGAGGACAGCATGGACTCTGTACTCACAGCTGAGACCACAGAAGGAAATATGAACTGGTCTCAAGCCCAAAAAGCATTCTGGGAGGAGCTCAAGAAAGATTTTAAAAGCCAAATTAGAGAGGTAGAAGATAAATTTAAATCTACAGTGTCCAAATAAAAAGTCTCACTGAAGAAAACAAATCCTTAAAAAGTAAAATTTGTGAACTGGGACAGGAGCTTCAAAATCTAACTGGAAAAAATACCTCCCTAAAAATGGACCTTCAAAAACTAACCAAAGAAAATTATTCACTAAAAATTAGAATCAGTCAAATGGAAGCTCAGAATTTTATGATGCACCAAGAGTCAATCAAGCAAAACATGAAAAAGAAGAAAGTAAAGAAGATGCATCTCATTGGGATTCTGCCAGTACATCTCAGGAACATGTGAGTTACAGAAGTTCTAAGCATTTGAAATTTGATCAGAATTATTCACGTCGTTATTTCCAATGACCAAAATAATTTAATCTCCACCTAGATTGGAAAGAGTCCTGTAAAAGGAGAAGAACCAGGTGGAGCTGGAAGTGACCCTGAGACTGAGTTTAGGGTTGTGATTCAAGAAGAAAAACCAGTTACCCAGAAGCAGGGTGAACCACTAGTCCCACAAAAAAAGAAGAAGGTAAGGAAGAAGCATCTCATTGGGATTCTGCCAGTACATCTCAGGAACATGTGAGTTACAGAAGTTCTAAGCATTTGAAATTTGATCAGAAGTATCCATGTCAGTCATTGCCAATGAGCAAGAATCAGACAGTCTCCACTGAGATTGAAAAGAGTACAGTAAAAGCAGAAGAACCATCTGGAGCTGAAAGTGGCCCTGAGACTGAGTTTAGGGTTGTGATTCAAGAAGAAAAACCAGTTCTCCAGAAGTGGGTGAACCACTAGTCACACGAAAAAAAGAAGGTAATGAAAAAACATGTAGAATTAACATTCTGAATTTTCCATAGGTAGATTATTTGCTCAACTGGTTACATTTCAATCTTCATTAGAATAGTTAAGGAAATTCAACAATAAAATCATGTGATGACAAAAAACAGTGATTTAGAGCATTTCTTCATACTCTAAATAGATAGCTCATACCTATAGATAGCTCTGAGTTTTTCGTCTGATAACTGCCTGTTTATGTCCTTTGGCTTGTATTCTTATAAATTTTATTTGGTTCTCTATATATTTGAGTAATGAGACCTTTATCAGAGATATTTGTGGTAAAGATTGTTTCTCAGTTTTCTCCTTTCCTTCTAATCTTGGTTGCTTTGTTTTTCTTTGTGCAAAAGCTTCTTAATTTAATATAATCAAATTTATCTATTTTATTTTTGTAATGCTTTCTGTCTCTTCTTAGGTCACAAATCTGTAACTTACTTAATTGTTTTTAAGAATTTGGGTGCTATGCCACTTGATGAATATATGTTTAGTATTGATATTCATTGTATGGTACCTTTTAGCAAGATGTAGTTTCCTTCCTTATCTCTTATGGTTAAGTCTCTTTTTGCTTTTTGATCAGGATTGCTGCCTGTGATTTTTTTTTATTTCAACTGAAGCGTAATAGCTTCTGCTCTAGTCATTTCCCTTTACTCTGTGTGTGTGTCTCTGCTTCAAGTGTGTTTCTTGTAAACAACATATTTTAGGTTTCTGTTTTTTGATCAACTCTGCTATCCACTTCAATTTTATGGGCAAGTTCTTCTCATTCATATTCACAGTTATGATTACTATTTGTGTAATTGCCCCTTTCCTATTTTTCCTCCTGTTTTTCTTCTCTCACATTTTGTCCTTTCCCTCCTCTACAGTGTTTTGATTCTGGCTACTGCCTCTACCAGCATGCCTTCTCTTCTGTCAGTCACCCCTTCCACCTCCCCCCACACTTTTACTTAATTACCTCCCTTCCTACTTTTTCTATATTCAACTGATTGTATATATTATTCCCTCTTTGAGGCAATACTGATGAAAGTAAGTTTCAAATGATGCCCATTGCTCATGGTCCCATTTTCCCTCCACTGTAAGAGACTTTTCATGCCCCTTCATGTGATTAATTTACCCCATTTTATCTCTCCGGTCCTTCTGCACGCAGTGAAATCTTTCTTATCCCTTAATTTTTTATGTCATTCCCTCAAATTCACCTTAAACCTCTGACCTCTGTCTATGTATATTTCTTCTAAGCTGTATGAGTAGTGGTACAATTTTAAAGAATTACAAAATATAATCTTCCCATGCAGGGGTGCTTAGCTCCATTGAATCCCTTATGTTTTCTTTTCCATTTGTGTCTTGATTTTGGAGATCAAATTTTTATTTAATTCTATTCTTCTCTTTATGAAAGTTTGAAATCATTCTATGTCATTGAATGACCATGTTTTCTTTCCCTTGGAGTATTATGCCTAATTTTGCCAGGTAGGTGATTCTTGGTGGTAATCCTGGCTCTTTTCTGTATTGCCACTAAAATAAAACTCTGTTGACAATTTAAATCCTCTTTTAATGTGCCTTCAATTGGTCTTTCCAGGTTGATTACACAATATTCCCTCACTCAGGAATTTTATGATCCTGCCAAATTAGCTTGACCTGTTCTTAAATAATATTTTATCTTTCATCTCCTTAATTTCCACAGACTTCCCTACATTTTTGTAAGAGATTTCCCTCCTCATCTCTTGTAACTCCCAACTCCTTGTCAGGCTTAAAGTACCTCCTCAAATAAGTAGTCTTTTCTGAATTTCCCAATTTTTAGTTTTTTCTTACCTTTCCTCCTTCCATTAACAATACTTTGCTTTATCTTGTACATATTTGGTATTTATTTATATACATGTTGTTACTCATTAGTAAAATGTAAGCCCATTGAGAACAGAGAATATATTCGTTTTGCTTTCATTACTTAACACAATGCTTAGCATAATGTAGTAATAGAGTAGTTGTTTATGATTTAATTGAGAAGGGGAGGGGAGAAAAAGGACAAGCCTTTAAAGGCCATAGTAGGAGATTAATAATGCTGATTGAATTAAAATGAAATGATTATTATTTGTGACCAATTTGTTTTCAACATAACACCAATGAGTATAAGCCATTATACAGTTTAAAGATTTTTTTTTAGCAATTCTGTTATGGAATATTCAGCCTCTTTTGTCTATGCACATTTCTTTATGATTTTATCCTTAAGATGACATTCACTATTGGCTAATATCCAATATAGTACATGTTTAAGAACCAGCTTTATGGGACAAACAAAAAAAAGTACATGCTTTTATATACTTTTAAGTTTAATCTGCATTTTAACATTTTATGCATTATTTTAATTCTACAGATTTTTGAAAAATAATGAAACAAGACCAAATTTGTAACATTTCTTAATTTTCAAGGTATAATTGTTCACACTGAAAATTTAACAGTTGATTCTCTCTAGACTGTATGTGCTGGTTCTGGCACTTCCCTGTTAATAACTATATCAACAAATTCCAATAAACTTCATGCTTCCTCTCTCTTAATCAGTAACAGGGGCTAGATAAAGTGCCTTACCTAATTTTAGCAGCACAAAAAAGGACCAGATGTGCAATAAAAGTTGATGAACAGAAAACATTAAAAAATTTTTTTTCATATTAATATGATTGTATCTACATCAATAGAGCATGAACATATATACTGCTTTTCAAGTAGTACTAGTATATTTGTACTCATCTCTCTTTCCTTCATCATCCTTCCTTGTATTTCTAATTCTTATCTATCTGCTATCCATTTTTCAGTACCTAAATCAAATCCTTCCTCTTTCATTCAGAAAGTGGTTGCTCCATTTGCCATCTGTGGCAATGGAAACTTGACCTCCTTCCATGAATGTTCTCTCAATTTGTATGAATATAATCAATGCCACACAATTTGTCATTCAGTTACACAGTTATATTATTTAACATTCTTTCAAAAGCCAAACACAGGCTTACCTAAAAGACAAGACAAAAGCTCACATTGTCATAAAAAGCAGTACAGGGACACTCTCAAGATCTCTCTGAAGAACTTTATTGTCAGTTCTGAGACATGGGAGACACTGGCACAGAAGCACCCAGTATGGTGTGCCTGCGTAAAAGGAGGTGTTGTACTCCACGATCAAAGCAAAATTGCAAAAAGCACAAAGCAAACGTGAGCTATGCAAATCTAAAGACATTCCCATCCCAAATGTTCTAATGCATTATTTGTGTCCAACCTGTGGCAGAGCCTTTCTAACTTATATTGGACTGATCAGCCACAGCTGAACACACTGTAATCTGACCCCAATCGTGATCTCATTAGTCCTCTTTTAAACTGAAGGAGGGACAAGAACAACTTTAAAGAGAAAACATTTATTTGTTGGCAAAGGAAATCCTCATGGTGTGGGATTTACAGAATTTAAATTACAGGTCCAGTTTGAGGTTTTTTAAAGTCCCAATTTGACAGCTTTCAAAGAAAGTTGCCTAGGTGAGTTAGATGTTTTATGAAATATTGTTCAATGAGAAACTCATGGAATCCTAAAACTCTGGTTTTGTATCTGGGAGAGGTTCTGAGAGCCACATTAAATATAAATAAATTTTGGTCAAATCGCTCAGCATAGTTCATCTGTTCAGAAATGTGATTATAGTGGCTGATACCTCCATGTCTTTGATGCAGTTCTTAAAATCATTCTACTGGTGAATTTGTAGGCAAAATAAAAGTCTTTGTCTTATTCTGTATTTAGCAGACGTTTTAGAAAAGAAACAATAAGAGATTTCAAAACTTGAAAGCAAGAAACAGGTATCCCGAAGAGATCGTTTGATAGAATATTATACACTAGAGAAAATAAATTTCAAAAGATCTGATCTTTTGTCTATAAGAATTAAGTTTCAATTGTATTTTATTACATCAAAATTATCTGGTTTGTTTCCATAAAGCAAGTAATTTAAGGAGGGTTTTTGTTGTTGGTTTCTGTTTGTTTGTTTATAAATGATACCTATCCTGTAAGTGACCTAGCCAGCATGATCCACCTAAAACCAAGAAAATTATTGGTTAGTAAAATTGAAATCAATAAAATGATTACAATCATTTACACAGATTTATTGTTGATCTAAATCATAGGCATTTTCTCCACATTTCTTTAACACCTCACAGTAAGCTTCTAAGATGTCTCAGCATATATTTACCAGAAGATAAAGCTGAATAAGGTTAACAATACAATTATTACCTTTCTGATATGTATAATGTAAAACCAACTATATAAACAATATCATCAAACTGATAGAATCCTAGAATTCTTTTAAGTTAACCAGAAGAATGAATCCTCTCAATAATAGCCACAATAATTGATCATCCAGCATCCTCTGGATGACCTCCACTGATTGAGATGTTGGTATCTTTCAAAGTAAGCTATTTCATTCAAAATATCATTGATATAATTTACTTATATTTTACCTAATCTTTTAATAAAGTATTTCATATTATTCTTTTTTGGGGGGAGGGCATTTGGGGTTAAGTGACTTGCCCAAGGTCACATGGCTAGTTTTTGTGTTGTGTCTGAGGGAGGCCAGATTTTGAACTCAGGTCCTCCTGACTCCAGGGCCGTTGCTCTATTCACTGCTCCACCTAGCCTCCCCTGTTCATATTATTCTTATGGGGATAATGGAGAACTATAGATTAGCCAATAATACCATCAGATAAATTCAGTACTGAACTATGTTCAACGAGTAATTATTAATGGTTAATTGCCAGTGTGGCAGGAAATCTCTAGTGAGACCTCAAGGATTTCTTCTTGCTCCTCTGCTGTTTAATATTTTTCTAAATAACTTTTCAGATAAAGGCATCAATTCTATGCTCACAATATTTTCAGATTAATCAAAGCTGAGAGGAAGAACTAATACACTGAATAGGAGAGTCAAAATGCAAACAATCTTGAAAGACTAAAATACTGTGCTAATTCTAAGAAGATAAAATTCAATATGGATAAGTGTAAAACTTGGCACTTGGGCACAAAAAGTCAAATTCACAAGTGTGATAAGAGGATGCATTATTAGAGAGCAGTTATGAAAATATTTTTCCTTTAGTGGCTTTTAGGAGACTACAAGCTCAACATGACTTAACAGTGTGATGTAGCAGTCAAAAACAACTGCTGTAATTTTTATTTGCATTTAGAGGGGCACAGCTTCTAGGATTAAGGAAACAATAGTTCCCATTTTACTCTCCATTCATCAGATATCAGTTGAAGCATTATGTTCATTTGTGTGCACTATAATTCAAGAAGGGCATTGATGACATAGTGTCTAAAGCAGGATCACAGAGTCATATCATCATAGATTTAGAGCAGTCTCCTCGTTTTTCAGATGAGGTAACTGATGCAAAAATGTAAAAATGATATGCCTAAGGTCACATATAACTAATAAGTACCTGAATCAGGATTTGAATTCAGGTATTCCAGATTTACAGTTCAGTGCTCTATCATGCCACCTAGCTACCAGAAAATGATACTTAGAGAAGCTAAGTGACTTATCTGTGACTACACTTGTATTAAGTATAAGAAGGAGGATTTGAGCCGAGTTCTTTCTTGACTCCAAGTTTAACATTCTTTTTCCTATATCAGCAACCAGGATGATGAAAAGCCTTGAATCAATGTCATATGACTTGTTTTGAAGGATAAAGCAAGCCTCAGAAGACTAAGAAATGGAATAGTTGTTTTCAGATATATGAAGGACTTTACTGAAGAGGAAGAGAACCAGGAGCAATGGATGGAAGTTAATAAGAAGTCAATTTATCTTTCATGCGGGAAAATGTCACAATAGTTAGAGTTGTATAAGAGGACTACCTAAAGAGCCTGTAGGGTCTCCATCCTTATGGGTGTTTAAACAGTGGAACGGGAGTTAGATTATACTTGGTTAATCATTTATATAATAACAACAACATTGTAAAAGTAATTACCTTTGAAAGACTTGGAAATGCTAATTAATATAATGATCAATCATAATTCCAGAAGATTGATGATGAAACATGCTACTGCCTCCAGAGAAAGAGGTGATGTACTTGAGTTGCAGAATAAGCCACATTTTTTGGGGGGGATATTGATAATATGGGAATTTGTTTTCCTGAAGTCCACATATTTGTTATAAGGGTTTTGTTTTTCTTTTTTTCTAGTAATAGTGGAGAGTAGGGAAAGAAAGAGAATCTAAGGATAGTGTTGTCAAAAAAAAATCCAAAGGTCATTTAAATAAGTTTTTGAAATACACAGAGAATAGAGGAAGGAAAAAAGAATCACAGATAAGCAGGAAAGCTCTGAAAGAAAGCAAGATAAATATAATAGAGATTGATAGTTTAATGTATAAGCAACTTTTTCTATTCTATTATGCATATGGAAGTATTCATTTTAGGTGAGGTTTGCTAAGTTTAAAAATTATTTTAAAAAATTTTAAGGGCTTGAACAAAGCACTTAAAACTTGGAGAATCAAGGAAGTACTCAAAGAGATTTATAACTTCACTGATTTGGATGTATCCCTCAGTGATGCAGATTTCAACCCATCCATGTATGCTCACCTTGTGTGATTTTTATCTATATATTGCCACAAGTTAATCACAGTGGATTCACCCAATGTGCTGGGGGCCTTCTTTTATTTTTCTTGAAATCATAAGAACTAGTGGAATATATGAGTTGCCTGTGGGGTTATCTTTCATTCTAAAAGTGTAATCAACCTATAGTCTTTTTCAGTCAGACCTTTTAGTTACTATAATTTATATTGATAAATACCAACAATCTTTTTTAATGTTTTGCTTACACTGTTTCCTTATATATTTCTTCCATTTTTTTTAATTCTTGGGAGACTGAAGTTGTTGATGACTTATAGTCCACAATGTTTACAATATTATACTGATATTTTAAAAAAAATAAACATGGAAGGACATATACACTTAGTAATCATAGCTACGAATGTGAATGAAAGTTTATCCATAAAATGGATAGAAGAATGGATTAGAATCCCAACATCATACTGTTTCCAAGAGACACAGTTGAAACATAAAGGAGGTTGGGGTTATGCTTTAGCTGAGGAAAAAGCAGGAACAACAATCATAATCTCAGACAAACCAAATCTAATTAAAAGAGATAATCAAGGAAATTACATTTTGCTAAAAGGTACCATAGACAATGAAGTAATATAAAAAAAATCATCTACAGTAGATTTCTCTGATAAAGGCCTCATTTCTCAAAAATGTATGGAACTGAGTTAAATTTATAAAAATGGGAACCATTCCCCAATTGATAAATGATCAAAGGATGTGAACAGGCAGTTTTCAGAAGAAGCAATCAAACCTAAGTGTAGTACTCTAAATTACTAATGATTGGATAAATGCATATTAAAACGATTCTGAGATACTATCTCATACCTATCAGAAATGACAAATGCTGGAAGGGATGAGGGAAATCAGGTATACTAATGAATTCTTGAAGTTGTGAACTAGTTCAGTCATTCTATAAAACAATTTGGGACTATGCCCAAAGAGCTATAAAACTGCATTCTCTTTCTCCCAGAAACACCACTACTAGGTCTATATCCCACAGTGAACAAAGAAAGAGGAAAAGGACCTATGTGCAGAAAAAACTATTTATAGTAGTACTTTTTTCTGGTGGCAAAAAATTGCCCAATAGTTGGGGAATGGATGAACAAGTTGTGGCATTTGATCATGATGTGGTAATATTGTGCTATAAATAATGAGGGAGATTGTTTCAGAAAAAAAAATACGTGAGACCTATATAAACTGATGCAAAAGGAAGTGAGAATAAACAGTAATGCAATATTGTAATCATGATCAACTGTGAACGATTTAGCTGCTCTGATCAATGCAATGATTCAATTACTGAGGGCCACAGAGGTCAAGAAATTTGCCCAAGATCACACGGGGAGCTAAGATTAAAAACTAAGCTGGGATCATAGACAAGATCCAAAACCTTTCAAAAGAATTTGACCAAACTTCTGTATAGGAAAAGTCAAATGAATTAATGTCTTTCATCTCATAGATTATAGCATGGAGTTAAATGGGTAACCAACAGATGATATCTATCTGCATATGGGTGTGTTTATGTGTGTACATACACATATGTACATTTATATGCATATTATGCAACTCTATAAATATGAATCTAGACATATTCAACTATACATTCAATTACCCATGTATAGGCATATGTTTGCACACCTATATGCAGTGTTCATGATTTTTGAATATATGTGCTTCCTGATGCCACATTGCCTCTAAACTTTCCATGATGCTGAGAATTCAGCTATATCCTTTGTCATCCACATGTGAAGTTTACCCTACAGGTTGAGATTACAAGTGTGTACATGTTGTCAGTGGTCCTTTTCTATCAAAGCATGAATTTAGAATTGCTGGTAATCGGAGAACCCTCCTGATTTGATAGAGAAACAATGACTATTTCATCCATCTCCTTTGGGTCTAAATTCTTGTTTATGCAACATTCATGGTTTTCCCCAGGTAAAGCTTTGATGTGCTTCAAAGCAATTAATCTACCCTGATTTTTATGATTTTTATTCATTCAGAAGAGCCAGGCTCTTATTAGAAACTGTAAATGTTATGCTGTTCTCAATAATTATTTATGTTCCAAAGATAGTTGGAAAACAAAGAGCTCAGGTAATATTTAATCTTTAAATTTAAAATTTAAGATAGAGATGAAATGTCACTCTTGGTTTATATGGATTTGTTCATCAATCTTTAGGGAATGATTCTTCCTTTATAAAAATTGCCACATAGATGCCTTTAAAAAGTTCATTTTAAAGTTCATTAAAAACTTCAATTTATATAGATGATTATCATCATAGAATTGTGGACTTTGGGAACTGAAAAGCACCTTAGAGGTCATCTCTTTGAACTTCTCTTTATAAATGAGGAACTTGTTGGCCAGAAAGGTTTGGGATGTTCCTAATAATCCACAATGAGTTGATAGCAGAGTCAGGAGGATTCAAGATTCCTAATTCCACAGAAAGGCAGAAAATTGGGAAAGTTTCATAAAAATTTGTTGTGATTTTGATGTTAGCTATCTATCATTAGGAGGAGCTTGCTGGCCACATGGTATCTTCCACTATCAACCATACCAAACCGGCCTATGGATGGCTGGAGCCAAACAGGACAGACCAGAGACAAGAGAATCAGGATTGAAATAGAAATTTAATTTCAAAGCAAGGGAAACAGCTTGGAAGCAAGGACACATGTGCCAGAGCCATGCCCCTAGTGGGGGGACCTGTTTTAACTATATATGATTTATATGCTTGTGACTAGACAAAGAGTTAAACAGTGTGGTATAGCAACAATGGCAAGGCACAACAGCAACAGTGAGTCAAAGTTGTCTAGTGTAGCAAGACCTCATGTCTCGGTCTGTTGGTACTTGCCCAATCTCAGAAAGTAAGCACAAAGGATTGTTGTTATGCCAGGCTCAGGACACAGCTTGCTTGTTGGGACTTAGCTTTGAGAAACAGGGTGTCTTGTAATAAATTGACACCACTTAAGACTGATTCCCAATCTATTTGCCTTGCCCCAAACATTTAGATCAAGGTCCCTATCCAGCACGTTGCAGTTATGGCTGGTATCAAAACCATCAAAGCCTTTAGCATGACTGTATTTTATTACCGTAGAAAATACTCTAGAAATCACTGGAATTCAAAGGAATAAACTAAAGAATTCAAAAGAAATAAAATCAATAGACTGCCCAAGAGCACCCACTGGCATACATACATAACAGAGTCCCCACATGGCCACTCATTATGGAGACTCGGTCTCCAGGCATACATAGTTCTTTGTGGCCTATGGATACTTGAAACACAGACAGGGATTTGAAGGGCATAACTAGCAGTGATTGTAAATACCCAAATGACAGAAGAAAGGTATGTAGCTGCATACTGACTGTCCTTATGCCCTTCATCCCTGCACCATATTTTCTTCCGGCAATATTCCCAGACATCTTATCTGTACTCATACTTCTAAAGTCTCTCTCTTTACCCTGTTTCCTTTCTATTATGCATATCCCCTTCATCAGCCAAATATATCTTTGTTCCACTTTGCCACTTTTGAAACAGTAGTAATGCTAGTAACAATAATAGCTGACATGTAAACACTTCTTTAAATATTTTATATTCATTATTTCATTTCTTACCAAAACTCTATACATTAAGTACTACATATAGTAGTACTATTTTTTCATGGGAGAAAAAAGCTTCTCACTATCAAGCACATGGATCTGAGGTCCATGAGAGCACACACTTGTAAATCATCAAGTTTTAACATTGTTTTTTTTTAATTTTTTTTTTTTGAAAGCAAACGGGGTTAAGTAACTTGCTCAAGGTTACGCAGCAAGGTGTTTCTGGGTGGGTACTAAGTGTCTGAGCCCGGATTTGATCCCCAGGTCATTTTGACACTGGAGCCAGTGCTCTTACTCGCTGTGCTACCTGGCCACCCCCAAGTTTTAAAATTCTACCTTAATTTCTGTGAAGGATTAATGTTGCAATCCTTTACATAAACTATACCTGCTGATGAATCATGACACAGCACTCTATACCTTGTATTTGGTTCCCAATCCTATTTATCCCAGTACTATGTCCTATAAAATCCTCTACCCATTTTTATTCACTACTTCTCCCTAACATCTGACTGGCTCATTCCATTGAGACTTTGGAACCCTTTCTTTACTGGTAGCAAGCAGCTGCCCTCTATATCCTTGAATTTTGGTAAGGATATTGCTTCCACCTCCTTGATTTAATGGAAACTTGGGTTTCTCTTGAGGATACCATATCTTTACACCCCTGGTGAATACAACTCTTCTTCAATATCTTTATAGGGTAAGCTATTTTAATGGATGGAGTACTAGTCTTAGTGTCAAGAAAACCCACATTTACACACCATCCCACACTGGATGACTTAATTATGAATCGGACATACTTCTTTCTTTCCTCTGGTAATTCCAGATCATTCTAGTACCACTCATCAATTATCTTTTCTCTTTTGAAATTCATTCAATCTGCTTCCATTTTTTCTCCATCCTTTCTGATATTGTAGACTGATCTCTTTGTTAGTCTTTCATTGTCTTCAGTACCTCACCTCATCCTCTGGTACCTTCAAAGATTTCAGTATTGATGGTGATGACCCTTATAACAAACTGAACTCTCTTTAACCTCTTCAACTTCAGTGAATTGCTTCTTTTCACCACTTCAGCCATTTATTGACATGGTCACTGTTAGGACTGTCACTTAATGGAACTTCACCACATTGAAAACTGCTAACTTTGAAATTGTATTCTCTTGCCACAACCCATTTTTCTCCTTATTCCTCTTACACTGTTATGTATGTTTGCTTTTCCCAGTACCTTCTTTGTGATTCATCCCTATCTCTCACTTTGCCTCTTGCTTTCTTTGCTACCATAACTTGCCTTGAACCCATCATTTTCCAATTTAGTTGTAAGAGTTACAACTCTAGAATCCCTGCCCCATTCACTTTGCACTGGGATATTTTACTTCCAAGATTTCTTCTATGTAGAGTACAAGCTGTTGGCTTTACATGGTCCTGAATGTGGTTCCATGGCATTTGAACTACTTCTCACTGAATGTTTGCAGTGGTTTGATTTTGTTTCTTTTTTTTTCCTTTGACATCAAAGTTCCATATTTTAGCTGTGGCATTACTAGGAATTTTGTTTTGTGATTCCTTTCTATCTTTCTTTGCCCTCTGGTTCTAATGGAGCTGGTAGATGATATCCTTTGTGATTTCTTGAAACATAGTATCTAAGGGGTGTTTAGGTGGTGCAGTGAATAGAACACCGGCCCTGGAGTCAGGAGGACTTGAGTTAAAATCCAGCCTCACGCATTTAACACACACACACACACACACACACACACAAAACTAGCCATGTGACCTTGGGCAAGTCGCTTAACCCCAACTGCCCTCCAAAAAAAAGCAAAAAAGAAAGAAAGAAATATAGTATCTAGGCTTGTTTGTTTGTTTGTTTTAAACAATTTTTAGGGTAGTTAATGATTATTAAGCTATTTCTCCTTGACCTCTTTTCCATATGAGATTTTTTAACATCAGATATATTAAATTTTTCTTTTATTTTCTCAATCTTTCGGTTTTATTCTCATACTTCCTACTGTCTTGTGGAGGCACTGATTTCTCTTTGGCTTATTGTAGTTTTCAGGGAGTCCATTTGTATCTTCTAGAGATTTAATTCCTTAAAAAACTCTTGCTTCGTTTCTTCTAGGTATTCATGTTGTTCTTGTGAGAATTCCTTGTTTTTCTTTGAGTCTATGCTTATAGTTTTAACTTAGTTACTCTCTCCTTTTGAGGGGCATCTCTAGATTTACAAAACAGCAACAATAATAGTCAATGGTTTTTGTTTGTTTGATTTACAGATCTCTCCAGCTTTATTTCCAAAATCAAGAGTTTGTGCCACAGTCAGGCTTAGTTTTCTGATGTGTTTTTGGGTGGGGTGATAGACTTTCCTTGGCTTTGCTGTGTGTTCCCTGGTTCTTGCACTGATGTCAGGGAGATAAGCACCTTTTGTATCTTTGAGATTCAGTGTTGGCCTTCAGGCAGAATTCTAGGCTTCTTGTAGTCTCTGCTACCCTAGTCTGAGCATTGCCATATTATAGTGGTTATTGAAGCTCCCCAGAGATCCTAAATTCCTTAGTTTTGTGCTTCTTGACCAGATCCCTCACTGACACTGATTTCCTTCAAGATTTCTGAGGAAAGATACTCATGCTTATTGCTTCTAGACAGAGAATCTTGTAGGTTACGCATTCTGTTGAACTTTGCTTGTCAAGCTGGACATCTGTTAGCTTCTGTTGTTTCTCTTCATTTTATTTGGCTTTGCTGGTGGCCCCCTTTCCTATTGCCAATGGGCTACTAGCTTGTGTATTTTTGGATTGTGTGTGCTATTTTGGGGTAAAAGGGAAAAACACATTTACTGCAGTTGCTCACTGGCTTTCTTGATTGTTGTTCATTCTGGTACAAGTTCCAGTTTTTCCTGATTTAGATATGTGAAAACAAGTCAGTTGTTCTTCACTACAAGCCACTTATTTGGCCAGAAGTTGCTAGATCTGTCTCTTTAGGCCATGGCTCCTTTTCTCCTTTTATGCCATGATAATTTCTTTCTTAACAGCTTCTCATCCGTCTCGAATAATTTCTCCATATCATTTTGCCCTATGGAATCACTACCTATCTGACCTCTTTGAAATAGGTTCACCCTAAAGCTAGGGTACATATTGTGCCATACCTCACTTTCTTTCTCTTTTATCATAAATTTTCAGATAAAAGAATTTGATTACCCTCCTCCCCTGCTGGAGTGGATTATGAAGGAAATGGGGATGATTAGCTTGAATAAGCCATGCCTTATTTGGGGCATGATAGCTACCTTCAAGTACCTGAAATGCTGTTATGTGGGAGAGGGATTAAACTTGTTCTACTCGACCCAAAGAACAGAACTAGAAGAGACATGTGGAAGTGGTGAATTCAGGCTGGATATAATGGGATTTATTTTCTAATAATCAGAATTCTCCCAAAATGACAGTTCATCTTGGAAGGAAATGAGTTTTCCCCTCCCTACAGTTAGTCAAATTAAAGGGCAGATAATCATTTTTGTATGTATTATAGAGGGGATTTCTTTTCAATTATGCCATGAACTATACAGCCTCTGAAATATCTCTCAACTCTGAAATTTTATACTGATTCTTCTCCCTTTCTTTCTCTCTCTCTCTCTTTCCTCTCCTCCCTCGCTCTCTCTCAGTTTCCCTCTCATTCTCACTCTCTCTGCTCTCAATATACACATGTATATGTATTTACCACAGAATAATTTTTTTTTTTAAGCAATTGGGGTCAAGATTACATGGCCAGTTATTTCTGGGTGTGGTGCCGAGTGTATGAGCCCGGGATTCAATTTCCAGGTTGTCCCAACGCTGGAGCCGGTGCTCTTACTAGACACAGAATAATTTTTATATGTTAAATGCATTTATATGTATTTTATAAAAAATGTATATATATATATATGTATATCTTTAATAGACAGGTACATTTATATATTACACAGATATGCAAAAATATTTGAATTATGTATGTGCATAGAATATACATGTAAGAAAACATGTCATAGTGGCTAGAGAGTAGGCCTTGGTGACAAGATGGCCAAAATTTAAGTCCTGCTTCTGGCATATAGTGGCTAATTGACCTTTGGACAATTATTTAGCATCTCAGTGCCCCAATCAGCTTTTATTCTCTAAGATTATAAATTTCAGAGAAGATGATGATCAAATAAATATACATACACATACATAGATACACATATGCATGGTGTATTTGTTGCTATTACTATGTGTACATTATGCACCTGTATTGTAGATACACTAAATGCACAAATATGTGTGTTTCTTTATTTTATGTTAATTAAGCATACACATATATACATATATATATACACATATACCTATACTATGAAAAATATATTTCCTAGTCTTTGAACATTGGGAAGGTCTTTTCCATGAAGATTTTCTTAAATGTTTCATGAAACCTACTTTAAAATTTTCCTATACCTCTTCATTTTCCTACATTATAATCCAGAGTTGCTGACAACTGAGAAATTGGTTTAGAGAAAATGTTCATTTTATTCAATTTACTTGGTAACACTGAGGTTCTTTCAAATCAACCAAACAATAGATTGTTACATCATGAACTTGTGCTAAGTGAGCAATAAGTGTGATTTTCTCAAAAATGAAGCAGCATGGACCAATTTGGTAAATGGGAAACTTTAAGGATATCTACTTTAATATTTTGATGAGGTAAATGCAGAGAGAAAAGGAGATTGAGTGCAATTTAGGCTTGAACAAAATGTAATCCTCAGTAAGTAACTATTTAACATACTCAGAAAATAACACAGTACTATACATTTTTCTTAATATTATAGCTTCTGAAAATCTGAGAATGGGTTAATTTTACTTTCAAGTCACCCTATGCATCACTATTTTCTGTCCTTAGTACATGATCTCCTGTATAGACACGTAAATATCAAGGTAATGCTCAGTTAGTTTTGTCCCCTTCTCAGGCTGCACAGCAGGGAGCATGGCAAGTTAACAAAGGGTTCCCGCTGAGCAAATGAAGAATTCTGCTCTCCCCCTTCTCCACTTCCTCCTACTCTTTGCCCTTGAGCATTTCAAAACCTGACAACTCTGAAAACTAAGTGTGAGCACAGTTTGTTTGTTTTCATCCTTGGTCCATTTACAGGTTTGCCTTTCTATTTGAAGTTTCAGACACCCTTGCCTTCTCTTCTCCACCATGGACAAGTGAAAAATTTAAATTCTACCAGAGGCTGAGATTCCCAAAGTTATGCTTTCTCTATCAACTTACTTTCCACTTCTAGCAGCTGTTTGGGGGCTATGAAAATTCTCAGAGTTTCACAGGGTGGGAAATACATAAGGAAGGCACTAGAGAATAGCCTGACCCAGGTGGCCCACAGAATAAAGTCCTTTGCTTGAAGTCAGGAAGACCTGAGTTCAAATCCAGCCTCCAACATTTCCTAATTTTATAATTTTGGGCAAATCATCTAACCCCTAATTGCTTCACTTTCCTCAACTATAAGAAAAAGAAAATAACAGCATCTACTCCTAGTGGAGTTGTGAGGGATAAAATGAGATATCCCTCACAGTGCTTAGCACTGTGCCTGGTAAATAGTAGGCACCTTCTAAATGCTAGCTTTTATCATTACCTGAACTTCATTACTAATTGCAATCCTTCGTGCCTGTCTATATACATTTGTGCCACAAACAATGGATTTTTTCCAGAGTTTGAAAACTGCTAATAAAGGGGCATACATGGAAAAGTAAAATATATACCCTCATATATAATGACATATAATTGTATTTAAAACAGCTTAGATTCCCTTCTGTGAAATTTTCTAGACCTTTAAGGCACCAGAGAAGCACAGGAAATGGATGGAGCTGAGAAGGAATTGGCCAGAGCTGGAAACATTAAAGAAGGTGCCAGAAGGTTGTTAATTGTTACTTTGAGTGGAGCATTTAAAACCAGGAGACTGCACTGATTGAAGGAAAGAAGGGCAAGCAGCCAAGCACATCAGACATGCCAGAGGGAAAATTCAGGTTCTATGAGACTTCTAAGGGGATATTTGTCCTCTGAAATAGGAGTAAGGGGACACTTCCCCTCCCTGAGGCATCAGAAGGTCAGGATGTGGCTAGAAAGGCAGAGATCAACTGGGCACTAAAGATGCCAAAGAAGAGGTAAATGGTGTGACAGTGTTGGAATGGTCTAGCTGCCCCTGGGGGAAGTTCTAGACTACTAATGACCTTAACCTGCTTCCTGAGATTCAGGGAGCTGAAATTGATGTTGGTGTGATTACTTCTCATTTTATTTGACAATGACTTTGAAAGTAGAACAGAGGATTGCCATTTTAGGAGAGATTACTTTGGTGAATTAGGAATACCTGACCAAAAACTGAAGTTGTAGGGAGGGACAGGAAAGGAGTGAGAGGTTTTCTGATTTTTATCATGGTGACAATGCAAATTGGAGTTTTAATGTTATATTTTTAAAATCCTATACAACAATTATAATCTCTAATGTAATTTTACATATCTTTGGGCCATGAAATATTTTACAGATGATATGAATCAATAAAAAAGAGAATATGAGCCATTTTAATAATAAGTATCTTCTAGACATAGGTATAGAGTCATAAGTGCTCATGGATGCGATCTTCTCCAACCCTCTCATTTTATGAATGAGAAGTCTCAGTCCTAGGGAAGTTGAACGTCTTGTCAAAGATCATCTGAGGCTACTGTGTAGTGTTCTTTCCACTTTACAATAATGCTGCTTCTTAAATAATGTATAATTATCATCTTTATCTTTTAAACCCTAGATCAATTCACGAGGAACCCAAGCAGGCAGTAGGATCTTGAGAGTACTTTAGAGGGCATGCATAGAGATTGATCCAGGCAACCTTCTGCTGTGTGAGACCTGCATTGCTAATTCAGGCTTAGAGAGCCATGTAGTGGCTGACACAAATACTGTACTCTAAATAGCTATTCCATACCAAACCCCTGGGAGGCACATGGCCATTGTTGTCCACCCATTTGTTTTTCCCACTTCCAGGTGTGAATGCAAGGGGCAAAAGTTTCTATATAAATAAAGAGATCCACTCTTTGTACCCCTTCTTTGTTTAAAAGTTGTTAATATTACTGATAGAATCAGTATTCATAACTATGGTGAGTCCTAAGGCTGGGCTAAATCAGTCAATTGATAAACATGCCTACCTACCATGTGTCAGGGTCTGTACTATGTGTTAGAAATACAAAGAATTAAACAGTCCTTACTTTCAAGAGTTTCCATCCAACATAAACATGGGGAGCCATCATAGCTGGGCTGCATTGCATTGCCACCCCACTATAAGACCATGTAAGGGCATTAATTAATTATTTAAGGAGGAAGATTATTACCATTTAAGTAACATTTACATAGATTGACTGACTTTTTTCCCTCTAGTTGTATTGTTCACAGATCAATTAAGACCCAAGTGAGACTCCAGAGAGTGAGAAGGAATCAGAACTTTTTCTTTATTTCCATAATGGGGATTTTTCTCATGTGATCTTTTCTTTGTGTCTCTTCCCCTGCTCTAAGTGGCTAGGATACAACCTAAAAAAATGTGTGTCCATTGTACAGCTTTTCTCATAGGAACACTCTACTTGGCAAAGGGTCAGTGTTCTAGTAATAACTGTGTTTGAGAAGAACATCTTATTAAGATGTCAGCATCACATAATGCTTGTTCGAGACTTTGCCTTATTCAACCCTAGCATGTTTGAGAGTCTAGACATAACTTGGTTTGGCCTTATTGCTTTTGTGCTACTGGAGAATCTGACAGATTTTACATTAGTTAATTGATACGGAACACAGAGGGAGAAAAATGAATACACTGTTACCAGATTTTGTGAATGTGTGAATGTGAAAAAAATGGACATTTATTAATTTGTTTTATGAATTCCATGTATATTCTTGCCTATGAGGATACCCCATGGTCTTCTCTAGAATAGTTGAATTCTTTTTGTCTAATATTATCAACACCAAAACACACTCCCAAAGCAATGCTGCAGGTCCAAAATTGTGCCAAACAACAACAAAAAAATTTCTCAGAGAAACATCAAGCTCATAGAATATTCTATAATCCCAAGAATTTCCAGCACCCAAAGGTGAGGGCATATGAGAAGGAATTTTGAGACCTTGAGCACTCCCTGTAGTATTTCCACAGGCTTTTCAGTCTTTTCTGTGCTCAGTAGTTTGATCAATATATATATTTCCATTTTCTGCTCAGCAAGGGGACAGGAAGAAATCACAGCTGCATAACCTGTAAGTCAGTTCTGGATGTGGCTCAACATACTTAAGGCTATTGTTAAAATATGTAGAGCTTTTGCCAAATTACTCTTTTTTAAAATACCCTTTTGAAGGACAATGTATTCTTTCCCATTTCTTTGGGTTTCACTTGTTCAAATCTTCTAAAAAATAATTAATACTCTGAATAGAAATTCGACACATTTCCTTTCTTTTTGCCCCTAAGACAAATACTGAAAGATAAACTTTGTCTTCAAACTCATTTCAAATAGTCTCATGACTTTAATATATTTTCTATTAGAAAAGTAAACATATGGTACGAGAATTACTGCATAATTGAGAATAAAATGCAAATTTATTATTATTTTTTAAAGCAATCGGGGTTAAGCAATTTGCTCAAGGTTACACGGCTAGTTATTTCTGGGTTTGGTGCTAAGTATCAGAGCCTGGATTTGATCCCCAGGTCATCCCGCCACTCCAGCCGGTGCTCTTACTCTCTGAGCCACCTGGCTGCCCCTAAGCGATTGGGGTTAAGTAACTTGCTCAAGGTTACAAGGCCAGGTGTTTCTGGGTGGGTGCTAAGTCTCTGAGCCAGGATTCAATCCCCAGGTGATCCTGACACCGGAGCCGGTGCTCTTACTTGCTGTGCTACCTGGTCACCCCAAATGCAAATTTATTATTGTACCTTCATTCTAACATTTTGTTATATCTTACTCATTGTCATCAGAAGTAGATGTTGGCCCTAGATCACAAACTGTATATAGTCTGGAATGAATTATCAAATAAGTAAGGGTGACTAAAATTTTAATATATGTAGGTCTATGGATATAATTCTTTTGCAGCAATGTGTCATATTAAATTCTTTTGAAATTTAAAGGCACTCCATAATTCTAATAGACTAGTTAAAGTGAGATGATTAAGTGCAATTCTATTTTTTTTTATTTTTAGAGTAATAAATTTTTAGAATAGAACAAGGCCTTTGAGAAGATCTAGCCAAGTGCTCTCATTTTGTGGATACAGAAACTGAGGCTCAGAAAGTTGAAATGAGTTGTCCAAGTTCACAAAAGCAACTAGGTCGTTCTGTTTCATTAAAATTCCTATTGCAGGTTCTTTTTCATTTTGTTGGTGGTTATGGTAGTGGTGGTACTGGTGGTGGTGGGTATTTTGTTTGGTTGTGGATTTTTTTTTTATTTGAAATAGAGCTACCTTTGTATGGAAGCTAGATGTAGAATTAAATAGATTATCCACATCAGATAAACAAAATATATAAATTCATATGCTCTTTATCCACAACTTATGGTTTATTCCTATGTGGAGATCTGATATTCTATTTTGTATATTATGTGAGCAATTGCCATGTCATATGCTAACTACATAGATAAAGGCATAATCTAGACACAAACATGCTTTCAGACACATTCTAAAGATGCAGAATTAGAAAGAACTAGGAAGAGAAAATTCATAAAATTATAGCAATTACTTGAGTGCACAGTTCATTTATTCAATCTCTTATCTTTCCCCCAACATCCTGTTGTTAACTCTTTAGTCAGTTTCTGCCCCTCTCATTACTCTCTTTTCTTGACATAGAAAATTACCTTTACTATTGTCTACCATGAAACTTGAAATCCTAGTGTGGCCAAGTGAAGAAGCAGCGAGGTAAATATATATATATATATATATATATATATATATATATATATATATATATGTGTGTGTGTGTTAGAGAATTTGTGATTAGAATGACCTGAATAAGATTTGAGTAAGAAATAGAGATTGGGAATCCAGGTTAAAAAAAAAAGAGGTAATTGTGGATGTGCCTAAATCACAGCATAATTTTTGGAGTTGAGTGGGGCAGATTTCATTAAGAAAATGGCCAACTATCTATTGCATGAGGAAAGTGTCATTCATTACTAATGCATGGATAGCTTCCAAATCAGCTGTCTCTGTTCAGTGGCATCATTGATTATTTTAAAGCAAAGATAAGAATTAGTATTAAACTTAGAAGAATAAAAATGTGAAAAAATTTACAATTAAAATTCAAAATAATTAACCTGACCTATTTAAATGTAATGCTGATATTGAAAAATGGAATATAGATGGAGAAAAGGACATTAATACCAAGTTTAATAAGTTCATGTGGAAATTTAACTAAGATAAATCAGTTTCTATAAGGGAGGAATGACAAGATCCTAGAATCTATTTTAGTTTTATTTACCTTAAACAATTTGAATTATTTGCTGAACAGAGTAGTAAAATAAAGCAACAATGGTTAGTCCATAAACTAGCATCTTGAACAAAAGGATTGTGGAATATTATGAACATTAAATTACAATGGTTTAAAATACAGAGCAGCAGTGGAAACTAAAAACCAAATTAAAGAAAGCTTAATGAAAGACCTAAGATCATACTGAGGACATTTAAGGATGAAATCATATCAACAAATAAAGGAAAATAGAGAAGATATGTATAGTCTTTTCACTCTCAAGAGCATCAGAGCCATTACATTTGGAGTCGAACTAACATCAATATCTTGGATGTTTTAATAGAGGAGTTGGAAAAGTCACTAGGAAAAGGGAAAGGCAAAGGGAAGAAGGATATATAAAGTGCCTACTGTCTGTGCTAAGTACACATCCATTCGGTACTTACTACAACCCTGTCAGGTAAGTATTATTATTATACCCACTTTACAGTTGAAAAAATTGAGGCAAACAGAATTGAAGTGGCTTGCCCAGGATCACACAGGTAAGCAGAATTTAAATTCAGGTCTTTCTGCATCCAAAACCAGCACTCTGTTCACTGTGCCACCGAGCTGCCTCCTTAGAAAGATCAAAGATGGGGGAAGTAGCTAGATTAGACCAAGTATACATAGAGGATGTCATGTTTGAAGCCATGCTGTTGTAAATACATGGAGAGATTGAATCATAAAGGATCTGAAAGATAACAGTGTTATAGAAAAAAAGACTTGTTCTTTAAACTATCCAAAAAAAAAAAGGTAAAAACTACTTCCTGGGGTCACAAGTGGAAAACGTTTAAGAAGTTCTGACTTAAAGAATATCAACCATTACTGACTTGAATGCCTATGTTCCCATTTGTATCAGAATTTTCTGAGAACAATCTATATATAGAATGGTATGATTCTGGAAGAGGCTATATATATCATGATACCATGTACTTTTTAGAACAAAACAAATGTAATTGGTATCTTCTATGATTTTCATTTCCTTAGCATTATATTCTAACTCATATTTGAGATGCTTAACAAAAGCAAGTATGTTAGGAAAAAATGTTAGATATGTTTATTTCCTGTGTCTATTCTGCTTTTTGTAATTGAAAATGTGAATAGAAGTTTTATTTTGTAATATTATCTTTTTCTTTCATTTATCTATGCAATTTATATTATAAACACTTTCAATCTTTTATTGTTTTACGTGAGAAAATAGCCACTTCCTACTAAATTTTGCATTCTCTTTAATTTAAATACCAATCCTTAATTATTAAATTCATTTCTCCTTTAAACAAAGTAGCATAAACAGTAAATATGGAATACAGTCATCTGGTTCATATTGAGTACAGATGAAAATTTTATCAAATATCCCAATTTCCCCAGATATATGCAGGTTACCTTCCTCCTAGGAACCATTTTCTTTTCTGTTTGCTTCATGAATTCAAAATAGAATTCCTGTTATCTTCCAAAACACTTTAATAATTAAAGACTTCTAAGGGTCTTTGACTGTAGCTTAATGAGAATAAAGACTTTCAGGGTAGACTCAGCATCCTAGAAGTTATCCAGTCAGTTTCTAGTTACTTTTTATCTGGATCAAACATGCAGTTATGAATTTTGTATTATCTGTAATTGTTTATTTAAGTTGTCATGCCCTCAACTTAACAAACTTAAGAGCAGGGCATAAAGTGTCTTAATTTCTTTTTTTATAGAGACTAGTCAAAGGGTCTATCTTATGAGTTGACAGAATGATCAGTATAATTTTAAGCCTAGAAAAAAAAAAGAAATCCCTCCCTCATGGCTTCCAAATACCTACCTCAGTAATATGCAGTGGTGTCAAATTCAACATTATAGATGCATTCCACTATTAAAAAGCAAGTGTCTCTAGGAAGGATAAGCCCTTTCACCATTATCAATTAGCACTCTGTTAAAGAGTAAGTTTATAACACTGATAGGTAGGAGAGAAAGAAAGACCTTTGGAACAAGACTCAACAGCCTCTTTAAAGAGACTGTTGAAAGGGGAGGCAGGGATCAATTTGTTTCATTCAATTTTGCCGAGTTTAATTCAACAACTATATACTGTGCATCCACTATTTGCAGTAATTATGATGAGTGCTAGGATACAAATGTGGATGACATTGTCCCTGTCTTCCAGGGAGGAATTTCAATTGCAGTAAGAGAGAAAATAAGGACAAAAATAATTATTTGCAAATTAGAATACGGCAATTACATAAGAAACGTACAGTGTTAAGAGATAGAAGATGAAAAATTATTGAATAAAGTTTCATGTAGAAGAAACCATCTAATCTTGATATTCAAGGTTAAGAAAGTTTCAACAGATTTAGATTTAGGGAGAAGGGATTTCCTTTCCAGACATAGACAGTAGTATGAACAGAGAGTAGAAAAACTAAGTTGAATTTGGTAAACCATGAGTATTGCAGTTAGAATGCAAATTCAGAATGCAATGGTAATTTGGAACTCAAATGAAAGACTGAACACATGCTGAACTGAGCAGAGGAATGATGAGATCTGAGCTGTACATTAAGATGGTTACAAAAACACAGGTAACGTTAATGGAAGAAGGGAGAAATTATTGTAAATACAATATTGTAAACAGTTTAAATATGATCCCTCTTAGGGGATTAAAAGCTTAATACAGTTAACCTCAGTCAACATCTCAAGATCTTGAGCATTTGGATACTACCACATTATGATAGCCAGAATCTGATTTAATAAAATAAACAGGATTTGGGATAGAAGACAGGTAATGAGCATAATAATACTTCAATGCATTTTAAATCAGCAAACATTTACAGTTCTTAAATTGGGCCTGGTAATGCAGACAAAATACACACTATTCCATGTTCTTAGGGAGCTTACAAATTATTGAAGTAAACAACTGATAACACTTAAGTATAAAATATGCACTAAGTAATTTTAGTGGGATGGCAGGGAGAGCCTCAACAACTTGGCAGATCAGCAAAGGCCTCACATAGGACATGGCACATGAGCAAGTATTGAAGGGAGCTTTTAATAGGCAGAAAACAAAAAAAAATTAGGAAAGAAAGCATTACATACATGGGTGACAATACAAAAGCATAGAAGAACAGCAAACAGACCAATTTGCCTAAAATGTGTGCAAGGGAGACATAGTAAATTAATTTGAAAAAAAAAATATATAGAAAGCCAAATAATGTAATACAAAATAAGACCTTGTAATTTTATCCTAGAAGCAACAGGGAGTGACTGAAGCTTTTTTTTACCTTTTTTTTTTTGGAGGGCAATTGATGTTAAGTGACTTCCCCAAAGTCACACGGGTGACTAAAGATTTTTGAGTAGGGAAGTAAAGATGTACTTGGTAATACCAGTTTGACTGGTGTGTAGAAGAAACATTTGAAGATAGACAAGGGAAGCAGGGAAATTAATTAGAAAATAATTGTAAACATTCAGGAGAGAAGAATGAAGGTCATACCTAAAATAAAGGCTCTTCACAGAGAAAGAAGCTCATGTATGTGAAAAGTATCGGGGAGATATAAAGGATAAGACATAGCAATTGCCTAGATATCAGTATTGGTGTGTGGGTGTGGGTATATAAGAGAGAAGAGTCAAAGAGAAATTTAAAATAATCTTTAATAACATACATGCACACACATGACATATATGTACACACATGGCATATATGTTTATGCATATATGGTTGTACACGTATGTATATATTTAACCATAAAGTATGAAAAGTGTTTTTATTGGTTTCTCACAGAAACTCTGTGAGATAGGTACTATAGGTATCAGTATCCTAAATTTGAATGAGGAAACTGGTTTTCACTTGTCCATGGTCATGTAGTAAGTATCAGAGGTGGAATTTAAACCCACTTGTCTGGGCTCAATCTTCAGTGCTTTTTACTCTCGCTCTTTTTTTTTAAGTAGCATTTTATTTTTCCCCAGTTGCATGTCAAGAACATTTTTAGCATTCATTATTACAAGATTTTGAATTCTGAATTTTTGTCCCTCCCTCTCTCCCCTATCCTTTTCTGAAAATGGTAGTCAATTTGGCATAGTTTATACATGTGCTATCATGTAAAAATAATTTCACGTTAGTCACGATTGTGAAAGAAGAAAAAGATAAAAAGGAAAAAAATGAGAAAGAATAAAGTGAAAAAAATATGCTTTTATCTGAATTCAGAGTCCTTCAGTTCTTTATCTGGATATCGATAACATTTTCCTTTGTGAGGCCTTTGTACGTATCTTGGATCATTGTGTTGCTGAGAAGAGCTGAGCCATTCATAGTTGATCATGTTGCTGATACTGTGCACAGTGTTTCCCTGGTTCTGCTCATTTTACCTTTGAGCAAATCTTTCCAGGTTTTTCTGAAATCCTCCAGTTTGTCATTTCTTCTTGAATAGTAGTATTCCATTGCAATTCATATCCCACAGCTTGTTAAGCCATTCCCCAACTGATGGGCATCCCTTCAGTTTCCAATATTTTGTCACCACAAAAAAGGCTGCCGTTAATATTTTTGCACATATAGTCCTTTCCCTTTCCCTCTATCTTTTTGAGATAGAGACCTAGAAATGATATTGCTGGATCAAAGGGTATGCAGAATTTGGTTGAACTTTGGGTGTAGTTCCAAATTGCTCTCCAAGATGTTTGAATCAGTTCAGAACTCCACAATCTGCAATTAATGTCCCAATTCTCCCAGATTTCCTCTGTCTTGTATAATTTTCCTTTTTTTGTCATGTTAGCCAATTGTGTAGGTGTAATGCCGTACCTCAAGAGATGTTTTAATTTGCATTTCTCTAATCAAAAGTGATTTAGAGCACTTCTTCATAAGTCTCTAGATAGTTTTGATTCTTCATCTGAAAACTGCCTGTTTATATTCTCTGATCATTCATCAATTGGGAAATGGCTTACATTCTTATAAATTTGACTCAGTTCTATGTATATTTGAAAAATGAGGCCTTCATCAGGGACACTTGCTGCAAGGATTGTTTACCATCCTTTTGTTTTCATTCTGAATTTTTTACATTAGCTTTGTATAAAAGCTGTTTAATTTAATATAATTAGAATTATTTTAAATTTTCCAATACTCTTTATATCTTGTTTGGTCACAAATTATTTCCTTTCCCATAGATCTGAGATAAGACTATTCCTTGCTCTTCTAATTTGCTTACAGTGTCACCCTTTACATCTAAATCATACCAAAGGCTGTCTTATTTAACTTTTGAAGTATTCTATTTACCTCCTTACTTTCCTTCTTATTTTTTGTTTGGACTTATTGAGTTCGGAAAGGAGACAGTTGTGATCTCCCAGCAGTATAGCTTGTCTGTCTATTTCTTCCTGTAATTCACTTAACTTCTTTAAGAATCTGATGCTATACCACTTGGGGTATACATGTTTAGGACTGATATTGCTTCATTGTCTATGGTACCTTTTAGCAAGATGTAGTTTCCTTCCTTATCTCTTTTAATTAGGTCTATTTTGGGTCTATTAGGTCTATTTTAGTTTGAGATCAAGATTGCTAGCCCTGGTAGATTATTTTTGTTTGTTTGTTTGTTTGTTTTTTACTTCAGCTAAAGCATAATAGACTTTGCTCAAGTCCCTTACCTTTATTCTATGGGTATCTCTATCCTTCAAATGTTTTTCTTGTAAAAAACATATTGTAGAATTCTGGTTTTTTATCCACTCTCTTATTTACTTCTGTTTTATAATGGAGTTCACCCCACTCACATAGAGTTATGATTCCTACCTGTGTATTTCCCGCTATCCTATTCTTCCTCCTATCTGTACTTTTTTCCTTTTACTCTTTCCTTCCTCACCAGTGTTTTGCTTCTGCCAACCACCTCCCCTGATCTGCCTTACTTTCTTTTAGTCCCTCTTTACTTAAATCTTCTCTCCTCTTACTTCCCTGTTCGGTAAAATATATTTATACCTTTAACTGATGGTGTATATATTCCCCTTGAGAGCCAATACTAAATAGAGTAAGGTATAAGAGATGCTCATCAACCACCCTCCCATTTTCCCATCCACTATCATAGGTCTTTTGTGCCTCTTCATGTGAGATAAATTATCCTATTCTACCTCTCCCTTCTTCTGCACCCATTGTACTCCTCTTTCTCATCCCTTAATTTTTTGTCATTCCCTAAAATTTACCTTATATGTATATTCCTTCTCATTGTATTATGAGTGATAAAGTTTTTAAGAATTACAAGTATCATCTTCCCATAAATGAATTGCAAACAGTAAAACTCCATTGAATCCTTTAATTTTTTTCCCCTTTGTTCCTGTTTATACTTCTCTTGAGTCTTGATACTAGAGGTCAAATTTTCAGTTTAGTTCTGGTATTCTCTTTATGAAAGCTTGAAACCCTACTATTTCATTAAATGATCATGTTTCCCTTGATGTATGAAGCTTAAGATTTCTTTTTTTTTTTTTAAGCAATCGGGGTTAAGTAACTTGCTCAAGGTTACACAGCCAGTTATTTCTGTGTGTGGTGCTAAGTATCTGAGCCCGAATTTTATCCTCAGGTTAATTTTTCCAAGTAAGTGATTCTTTATTGCAGTCCTAGCTCCTTTGCCTTCTAGAATATCATTATCATGACCTCAGATGTTGCAGCTTTTAGCTCCTGTGTGGTTCTGATTGTGACTTTCTGATATTTTTTTTTCTATCCAGTTGCAGTATTTTTCCTTTCCTGAATAGTTATGTAATTTGGCTATAATTTGTTCTTTGGAGTTTTCACTATAGGATATCTTTCCTGAAGTGATTGGTAGATTATTTCAATGCTTACTTTGCCCTGTAGTTTCAAGACATCAGGGTAGTTTTCTTTGATGATTTCTTGAAAGATGTTGTCCAGGCAATTGCACATTACATTAATATTTCATGATTTGTTCAGCATTCCCAAATTGATAGACATCCTTTCACTTTCCAGTTCTTTTCCACCACAAAGAGTTGCTATAAATATTGTTGTACATGTGGGTCCTTTTCCCACTTTTATGATCTCTTTGGGATACAGGGAAAGAAGTGGTATTGCTGGATCAAAGGGTATGCACTGTTTTGTAGCTCCTTTGGCATAGTTCCAAATTTTTCTCCAGAATGGCTGGATCAATTCACAACTCCACTAACAATGCATTCATGTTCCAAATTTCCCACATCTTCTCCACCATTTATAATTTTCTTTTTTTATGATGTTAGTCAATCTCATAGGAGTGATATGGCATACAAGAGTTGTTTTAATTTGCATTTCTCTAATTGGTAATGATTCAGATCATTTTTTCTCATAACTATAGACACCTTTAATTTCTTTATCTGAAAACAGCCTGTTCATATCTTTTTCATAATTTAAAAATTGTAGAATGACTTGAATTCTTAAATTTGACTCAGCTCTCTATATACTTAGGAAATTAGACCTTTATCAGAAACACTGGCTGTAAAAATTGTTACTGAGCTTTCTGCTTCCCTTCTAATCTTAGCTGCATTGATTTTGTTTGTGCAAAAACCTTTTTAATTTAATGTAATCAAAATAATTCATTTTGAATTTCATAATTTTCTCTATATCATTTGGTCATAAATTCTTCCATTCACCATAGATACAGGTAAACTATGCCCTGTTCTCCTAATTTGATTATCACCTTTTATATCTAAATTGTGTACCCATTTTGAATTTATCTTGGTATATGGTGTAAGATGTTTGGCCATGCCTACTACTTGTTGTACTATTTTTCAGTTTTTCCAGAAGGTTTTCCCAACTGGAGTCTTTAGGTTTATTAAACAGCAGATTACTATGGTCACTGACTACTGTGTCTTATGTATCTAAACTATTTCACTTATCTACCACTCTCTATTTCTTATCTAATTCCAAGTAGTTTTGATGATTGCTGTTTTATAATAAAGTTTTAGATCTGGAATGGCTAGGCCACCTTCCCTTACATTTCTTTTAATTAATTCCCTTGATATCCTGGAACTTTTGTTCTTCCAGATGAATTGTTATTATTTTTCTAGTTCTATAAAAAATTTTTTTTTGGTAGTTTGATAAGTAAGGCACTGAATAAATTAATTTAGGTAGAATTGTTACTTTTGTTATATTAGCTCAGCTTACCAATGAGCACCTGATATTTTTCCAGTTACTTAGATATGACTTTATTTGTGTGGAAAAAAAAAAGTTTTGAAACTGTATTCATATAGTTCCTAGGTTTGTCTTGGCAGGTAGAGTCCCAAATATTTTACATTGTCTACAGTTACTTTAAACGGAATTTTTCTTTGTCTTGTTGCTGGGCTTTCTTAATATTATACAGAAATGCTGAAGATTTATGTGGGTTTATTTTATGTCTTGAAAATGCTAAGGTTTTTAAAAATTATTTCCAGTAGTTTTTAATTTATTCTCTCAGATTTTCTAAGTATTTTATCATATCATCTACAAAGAGTGATAGCTTTGATTTTTCATTGCCTGTTCTAATTTCTTTAATTTCTTTTTCTTCTCTAATTGTTAAAGCTAAAATTCTAGGACACTACTGAATAACAGTGGTGATAATGGGCATCTTATTTCACCCCTGATCTTATTGGAAATGCTTCTAGCTCATCCCCATTACATATAATGCTTCCTGATGGTTTTAGATGGATCATACTTATCATTATAAGGAAAATCCCATTGATTCCTGTGCTCTCTAGTGTTTTTAATAGGAATGGGTGTTCTATTTTCTCAAAAGCTTCTTTCTACATCAATTGAGAGAATCATATATCTCTGAATTTTATTATTGATATGCTCAATTATGCTGATAATTTTCCTAATATTGAACCAGTCCTGCATTCCTGGTATAAATCCTACCTGGTAATTGTGTATTATCCTTGTGATCAATTGCTGTAATCTCATTTCTAATATGTTATTTAAAATTTTGCATAGATATTCATTAGGTAGATTGGTCTATAATTTTCTTTCTCTGTTTTGACTCTTCCTGGTTTAGATATCAGCACCATATGTGTTATCATAAAAAGAATATGGTAGAGCTCCTTCACTTATTTTTCCAAATTGTTTACATATTTTAAAAATTGATTGTTCTTTAAATGTTTGGTATAATTCACTCATAAAGCCATCTGACCCAGGAGGTTTTTTTTTTTTTTTATGAAGTTGATTGATGGCCTGTTCAATTTCTTTTTTTGAAATGGTGTTAACTATTTTATTTCCTTTTTTGTTAATATGGACAATTTACATTTTTGTAAATATTCATCCATTTCACTGGTTTCCAGATTTATTGGCATACAGTTATGAAAAATAGTTCCCAATTATTGTTTTAATTTTCTCTTTCATTGGTCTAATTATACTCTTTAAGGAGTTGTCTTCTTCAATAGATTCTTCTATCTCCTTTCCCATTTGGACAGTTCTACTTTTTAAGTAATTTCCCAAGTTGTTGACTTTTTTCCCCATTATTCTCTTGCATAACTCTCATTTCTTTCCCCATTTTTCTACTACTCTCTTATATGATTTTAAGCTGCTTTTTGAACTCTCCCATGAGTTCTTTCTGGGTTTGAGACCATTTCCCATTTTCCTTTATGGTTTTGCTCACAGGTATTTTGATATTGTTGTCTTATTCTGAATTTGTGCCTTGGTCTTCTCTGTCACCATGATAACTTTCCAAGGTCAGATTTTTTTTACTCATTTTGAGGGGTCTTTTTCCTTTCTTTTAAATCTGAGCTCTGTATTTGAGGTAGAAGGGGCACTGTCTCAGGGTTTTTGTGCCAGTGGCTGTAGGCCCTGATTCTTTATCTTGTGCTACACTGATGTTGCCCTGAGACCCATGGATGACTCTTGTGTCTGGTGTTGTGCTGAGGGAGTAGTAGAATGGGGAGTAGCTGGTGCTGATGGAGATTATAGGAAGCTGGCAGCTTACCTGGTACTGAGTTGAGGGTCTTGATGGTATTGTCTTGCATGTGCTAATTCCTGGTTAGGTATTTCTACATATCCCCAGGGCTACAGTGAAGCATGTCAAGTTCTAGCCCCTAGAAGATGCTTGCTTGTCCAAGGCTGTGCATGTTATGGTTCTTGAAAGCTGGAGTCTGCTGCTTCTTCTGACTATGCTAAGACACGAGGGGTATTCTGGTGTTTGTGTTTGCTTATTAAATAACATTGGGCTCGGGATCTTCTGTTGCTTTGCTGAGATGGGAATTGCTGCTGGTTTGCTGAGATGCTTCCTGTCCTGGAATGTGCTCCTCTATTTTACTGGAGACAGACCTCTCTTGCTGATCTTCCAAGTTTCTTGGACTAAAACATTGTTGCACCCTGTCTTTTTGCTGGTTCTGTTGGTCCAGGATTTGTTTGGAGGTAAATATGGGAGAATTATTGTGATTTACTGCTTACTTTACCATCTTGGTTCCCGGAAGTCCTAAAAAAATCCTTTTTATTCATCCCATTATGTCAGAGATATTTCTAACTCATTTCTAATTTAAATAAAATGAAAGGAATTATAAATTGGAATCACAGGATAGTGTTCACAATCTGATTCATTTACCTCTTCCTTATGTGACCTTGGACAAGTCACCTAATTTTTCAAGCCTTAAGTTTTGTTATCATTAAAATGGTGATAAAATGATGACTTGCACCATTTACCTCACAAAGCCATTGGTAAAGAAAGTGTTTTTTACAAACATTGAAGTGCTAGAAAAATAGAAGTTATAGTACCAAAAGGGACATATGAATGTGAAATATACTTTTAGCCATAAAAGGCACTAATGAATTCCTACAAAGACGATAAGTACCACTCCCAAGGAGATGGCAGATTATTTGACATCAAATCACAAGGTCTACATGCTCTTGAGCACAAAAATTATGTCAAAAGAAAGAAGAATTTGAAAAAAAAATTTAAGAAGCCTTTGAAAGATACCCATAAAACCTAATGTAGAATCTGGCCATATGCAAATCTCCTAAGATGGAGGAACTCTGAGTTCCCTACCAAATGAGTGGGGGTAGCTTTTACTTGGCTGCATGCTTTCAAAGGGTGCTGGTGAGACAGAGACAGTCACTGAGTTTTTGCTTATCAGGAGGTGTGCCAGAAGGGTGAAGATCACAGTTCATCCATAGTATGGGCACCATGAACTGAACTGGTGAGAGGGAATGGTTTTCCTTCCTCTGTTTACTTACCTTAAAAAATGGCCTGGGGATGTTTGTTTCTAGTCTGTGTCATTTATCCTTCTCTGTTTCAGGTGCTGACAGTGATCCCTCCCAGACCCAAGAATTGAACCATAGTGATGTTGGAGGCAGGATGCTAGGATGGAGAGTGAATCCAGCCAACAAAGAAGCAAGGATTCCTGGGACATGAGCTAGAGAAGGAGTTTTGACCTTAGAACTGGGACTGTGCTCTAAAGGAACCGAGCTAAATTATGAACCTAATCCCCTCTCTACAGACTGAGGTAGTATAAGGAGTATTAAGTTGCATATATTGCAGGAATAAGTTTGTATATTTGTGATTCTACCTTTTCGAGTAAATTTTTCTTTGTAAAAGTTAAACCAACTGTTAGTGAATAAGTGGAAGTAGGGAACACCATCCTTGTAGACTGGAACTATTTGCAGAAAACTCTGGCACACCCTCCCCCATTCCCACCTCCTTAAGGAGAACTCTGGAGGATACATGAATTCTAACCTATCTGACCTTCCAGGTAAGGAGGATCAGAGTGATTAGTATTATAAAAGTATAGAGAAAGAGATGTCGCTAAGTCACTGACCTAGTAGATTATGAGAAAAACTAAATATGGTCTATTTTAGCTGACAATCTGACAAAAACAGAGTGATCAGAATATTTAAGTTGAAATGAAGAATACCTATATACCTATAGATGCTGAGATCATTTTCTGAATAACACTAAATTGAGAAGCAGTTGGGTACAGTGGATTGTTAGCTGGACTTTGTGAACCTGGTCTCTGTAATGACTGTACTAACCAATTAAATATGTTAAGGCTCCTCTTTTTCAGACAATGGAGTCAATCAGGAAGACTTCTGGAGTCAGCGCTGCTTGACAAACCAGAGATCTTTTGCAACTGCTGCTGTTTGTCCTTCTTTCTCAAAGAGGACTATTACATAAAGGAGGTAATGCCATGATGTGCTAGTGAGTTGGATTTAAGTGAAGGACTGTGTAAAGTCACCAGCTTCACATTCTCCTTCAGAGCCACCAGTGGCCAGATATGGATCAGAAAAGCTGGAGATGGCCCAGGATGCAGTGGAGGACATTGGCCTTTTCAAGCTAAGGTCTTTAATAGGTATCAGTTTGACTGCAACATTCCTGTGATTGCAGAAACCAGCTATGATTAGCACAGAGAGAGAAACAAACATCCTGCTTTCTGATTTATTGTTTAAAGATAGACATCTCTCTATTCCTCCTACTTCCCACCTCACTTTCTATTACATTGTGTTTCTCCCTTAATCCCCACATTCATAAATAAATCCAATATGTATAAATACCTCACATTTTTCCCACTCCCCTTTGAGAAGCTAAGAACTTCTCTGCTCCAGCTTGCAAAAACTCTTCTTAGATAATAAATGCTTTTATAAGCATTGTAAACTGTGATCAGAATCTAGTCTCCCTTTTGGGCCTGGAGTTTCTTCTGTTTTAGGAGTTCACAGGATGTTTTTTTTGTCTTAACTTTCAATTGGGAAGTGCCATATTCACTTATGACATATCTTAGCTTGGTAAGAAATTCTTAACCTTTATAGGCCTCAGATAACAAAGAATTTAAGTTGACAAGCCTTTTCTCAGACATTAAATATTAATGTATTTTGCTGATTACATTGATCCCCAGAAAGTTTTGGGGGCTCTAAATGATTTTTTAAATTGTGTATTCCACACAGGAAAAAAAGAGAAAAAGCATGTTCATTTCTTCTGTTATAATATACAGTTGGATATGGCTTTCATTGAATTAGTCTTTTTGCACACAAATTTTGGAAAATCATTACAGATAGATAACTATCTTGCACCAAGACTGATGAAGAGAATTCTGGCTTACTTTGGTAAATGGCACAGAACTTTCAGAGTTTTTCATACAAAGTCCCATTTTTTCAAGCCAATAGTTTTTCAGTGATGAAAAATGGCAATGAATCATCACACATCATTATCTCCAAAAAATTACAATTGTGTATGGCCTCAAGGAAAATGGGGAGATGCATGCATAGCAAATATAAAAGTAGGTTAGAAAATATCAACACCTTGTGAACAAGATAAAATAGAAGTCTTTTGTTAACAAGGTACAAAAGACATCTTTAAGGATATGTAATATTTTGTCAGTCAGAATAGAAGAGATAAACAGAAGGAAAGCTCAAGTAATTGTCATGAAACATTAAAAGACCTAGAAAAAGGTTTCCAGGGAGTGGGTAGATACTTTATGAAGGATTTATCAAACACACGGACAAGAATTAAACAAGTTGAAAAGGAATGGATAGCTTGTGGTTTACACTACTTCATAGGGTTTCCAATACCTAAAAGAAAGAGATCAATACAAGTATTGAAGTTCATCAAGTACAAATGACACATTTTTAGATTGTGGTTACTAATATCCTTTTCATACAAAAACCTGACATATATATTAGCTATTTCTCCTAGTCTTTTTGCATGTGTAAAGCACATATAACTTTATCCAAGTTTGTTTTAAATACATTTTTGTTATCTTTTTTCACAGTCAAAATTTCTCCTTCTATTCTTTCCCTTCCTCCCTCTCATAAAAGAAGCAGAAAGAAAAGCAGTCAAACTTATTGAAATACTGAAAAGGCCTGAAAACATATGGAGTGTCCATAGTTGCAGACCTCTCACTTCCACAAAATCAAATTTGATTTTTTTTTATGTTCTATAGCAAAGGGATAAGGACAGGTCCCTGAGGTGTGCCACTACTAACTTCCCTTTAGCATATCAATTTATTTATCCTTCCTCCTTTGGTCTTATCATTTAATGACTTCTATATCCAAATAACTACTATCAGATAGCTTACATCCTCCCAAACTTATCCATAAGTATATCATGAAACACTTTTTCCCCAAATATATATCAGGGTAGTAATCTGTTAAAAAATAGATGAAGCAAGTCAAATGTTTTCTCTTCCTGATGAATGCAGACTTACTCTAAGAGATTACTGATTCTGTTTCTCAGTTCTTACTTCTTTCAGATCTTTTTAATGTAGCATTTTAGAATTTGACAAAGTTTAAGTTCACCAGTGTTTAGGTTTTATAATCCTAGTTATTCCATCCTCCCCTCCACTTTTTGTTTTTGAAGAACATTTGTCTTGCTTCAGACCTACATTCTCCATAATTTTTAACATCATTATGTAAGAAATAAAGGAGAAGAGAGTACAAAATATAGCTAACTTTTTGACCATGAGAAACTTTGGGGCTCTGAGGTCCTACTGACAGAAGCAGGTTTGCTTTTTTTAAGTGAGAAAAGGGAAGACAATAATGTTTGACTTACATGATATGTTGATTTTAAAATGAAAACAGAATATGTTGGTAAACATCCTATAGGCAGTAAAAGACGGAACTTCGGAAAGAAGTCTATCCTGATGATGTGGATTTGAGACTTAGATGCATAAAGATGGCAACTGAAGCAGTGGGTGTAAATAATGTTGTTGAGGAACAGCATACAAAGTGAAGGCAAAAAGGTAAAGAATAGAGCAGTAGTTAACTTGTGCCTTATGATATCAGGAAGAGGACTATGATCCATTTTGAATGCAGATCTATAGTAATGCAGCATTTTTCCCGTTCTTTATAATTTTCAAATCAAGATGTGAGAAATAAAGTAACAAAGCAATACTAATGTTTTGGCTTTAGGAGACTATATAAATAGTGCCAACACCAGTAGAAATAGTGAAATCAGAGAAAGCAACAATAGTTGAAGGAAAAAAAAATAATGCAGATTAAGGCAATTTTGCATCACAAAGGCCAAAAGAGGAGGGAGAGTGTACTGTATCAGCAATGCCACATTCACAATGCCTATAGAGATTACAAATATGCTGATATAATTATCCATCACAAAATACATCAGGTTTGCCATTTGGGGAAATAAACTAGAAAATTTATTAAGATACCAAAAGACTGAGTCCCAAAACCAGAAAGTGAAAGCCATCAGAGTAGTTATGATATTGGCACAGGTAGATAAAGTAGAAAGCACCCACATTTTCAAGCCTTTAAAACAGAACAGGCTACCTCAGGCAAAGGTCCTCCTCTCCCCACTCACAGCAACCACCCAGCGTCCTGGAAGCGCACTCCCAGCAGCTCCGGCCCCTGGCAGTCCTCAGCAGGAGTCCTAACTCAAAAAAAAAAAAAGGCAACCACTGCCAACTGCCAACCGCAGGACCGTTAGCTCGGCTTTTCACTTTCTCTTGCTCTGCTATGTCAGCACGTCCATGGGGCATGGGAGATCTTTAAATCCCATAACCCTTACATTCGGCCCCAAGATCTTTCATGTCCCTTACTTGGCAAAAATACAGTAGGAATAACTGGTGTCAACAAAATTTCACAACAATATAACAAGAATAGCACACAATAAACACAAAAAAACATATTTTAGGGTGGGGCTTGAGCACAAGCTCATCATTCCCCCCACCCCGAACAAATGGGGCCCCAAAATCTTGTGGTAAGGGGTGAAGATCTCTTCTTCTATGGCTACTTGCTGCTGAAATCGGATGTAGAGCTGTCCCTGTCCTTAGGGGTCCCATTTGAGAGGTCAGTTCTTAATATGCTTGATGCCAGGTCCAAGGGTGACACATCACAGTTGCAGACAGGGGGTGACATCCAGCTTAAGCTATCAGGCATCTACAGATGGAGGGTACCAAGCCTGTGGAAACAAATCTAACAAACAAGGTGAACAAACAAAAAATCAAGAAGAAGCAAAGAGACAATAACCAGACTATTGTAGCCTCACTCACGGTAGAATAAATGATTTAAGGGTACAATTTTGTAATCATCTTCTCCAGAATAAACAATAGTTACAGTGTTATCCTTCCCATATGCTATAATCTCTGCAGCCTTTGGAACATCATCTGGCTTCCGTTTTACCCATACTTTAGCTCCTGATTTTATTCTATCAGTAGAACCAAATCCTTCAGTTCCTGTGACAGTTATTTTGGAAGGAGGGTCAGTTTTTACAAGTGGCATTGTTTTACAAGGAACGATAATCACTTGAACTATCCTATCATTCTTGTGAATCTGTATGGGCCCTTCACCTAAATTCTGGAATGTTACAACAATTTCTCCTTGATAATTCTAATCTATTACTCCAGCCAATACATGTATTCCTTGAGCTGCTAATCCTGATTTGGGTAAAATCTGCCCAAAGTGATTTTTAGGGATTCTTATGCATATCCCAGTGGAAATTTTTCTTACTTCTTTCCTGTCCAACCAAAAGTCCTCTAAACAATGTAAATCATAGCCCACCGAACCAGGTGGTCCTGGGTACGGTGCTGGGACATCTGGCCTCAAGGTCCAATACTCAATATTTGGGATCTTGTGTGTTTGTTGTTTTCTAATTTGCAGATTGGGGGTCATCATTCTGGCTAGAGGTTTACTTCCTCCCAATGGTCTATTATTCAAATTACGCAAAGCCATGAACAAATTATCCTTCCAATGTTGATATGAATTATTGGAACTTAACTTCCTCAACTGTTCTTTCAGTAATCCATTCATTCTTTCAATTGACCCAGATGCTTCTGGATAATATGGAATATGATATATCCATTCTATATTGTTTAGTATACAATACTTCTTCATTTCATTGCCTTTGAAATGTGACCCATTGTCACTTTGAATCTGCATTGGGGTTCCATAATATAGACTTATGAGATCTAGGGTTTTACAAGTGTTTTTCTGGGTTGCATTCTTATAAGGACAAGCTACTAGTACACCTGAATAGGTATCAACACAAGTACATATAAATCTGTATCCTTTATCCAGTGGTAGTGGACCAATATAATCTATTTGCCAGATTTGGGCTGGGACTTTTCCTCTTGCTATCTCTCCAGTTACTACCCGAGGAACAGTTCGCTCCTTTTCCAATTGACATATATGACATTCTTCTGCTATCTGTTTTAACAGTGAATGAGAGATACTAATACCTCGATCTCGTGCCCACTGGTGTGTGGCCTGGACCCCCAAATGGCCTGCTGTTTGGTGGACCCATTTTGCTAATACCAGATCATCAGTTGTTGTCAAAGTAGGGACAATATGTTCAGTAGCAATCTTTGCCAGTCGATCATCATGAGCATTGTACTCACGTTCTGGTGTGGTGGGGGCCACGTGAGCATCTACATGAAAAACTGACAAGTCAGTGACCAAAGACATGTTCCAGATATCTTCCCATAATTCTTTGCCCCAGACTTGTTTACCATGAATTTCCCAATTTTCATTTTTCCACATGGGCATCCATGTAGCTAACCCATTAGCTACCGCCCATGAATCAGTGAATATATGACACTGTCCTCCTTGTTCTATTTTGATGGCTTGATATACTACCATAAGTTCAGCATATTGGCTACCTGCACCTATCCCAGTACTTTCCAAAGTCCTTCTAGTACATGGGTTATAGGCCACTGCTTTCCAATGTCTTTTTTGCCCCAAATATTTTGCTGTCCCATCAGTAAACCATGCATGTCTCTTTTGTTCCTCAGTTAATACATCATATCCCTCATTCCATTTTACAGTGGACTGTACCAACTGTTGCTTTGGCTCAGGAGGTGTGTCACTCCTCTCAATTTCTATGTTTGCTATAGATTCATGCAGAGCAGAGACTCCGCTTTTGCCTGTTTTCGCTCTATTTTGAATATACCACTTCCATTTGATTATACTAGCCTCTTGGGCATGTCCAATTCTGTGAGAAGCTGGGGTACTCATTACCCAGGTCATAATTGGGATTCCAGGTCTTAATATCACTTCATGGCCCACAGTCAGTTGTTCAGTCTCCACCAAAGCCCAATATGCAGCTAACAATTGCTTTTCAAAAGGTGTGTACTGGACTCCAGATGAAGGGAGTTTCCTACAACAAAATCCCAAAGGTACATTTCGGCTTTGTTGTTTTTGCCATAAGCTCCAGTTTGCATAATCATCTTGTACAATCACTTGCAATTCCACTGGACCATTTTGCATGGGCCACAAATCTAGGGCCAATTGTATGGCAGACTTGGCTTCTTCAAAAGCTTTACTCTGCTGAAGTCCCCAATCGAATTCATATTTCTTCCGTGTGACTCTATATAAAGGTTTTAAAATCTGTCCCAAATGTGGAATGTGGTGCCTCCAGTATCCAAACAATCCTATGAACTTTTGGGCCTCCTTCTTATTGGTAGGGGTAGGAAAATCCTGAATCTTTTGTCGGGCTTGAGGAAGAATCTCCCTTAGCCTCTTGTTCCATTGTATACCCAAAAACTTCACATTCTGAGCTGGTCCTTGAACCTTTGCAGGGTTAATTTCCCACCCTTTGCTTTTCATATGCTCAATTAGAAGGGTCAAACTCCTTTCCACTACTTTCGCATCTTTTCCCTGTATCATGATATCATCAATGTAGTGGGTAAGCTGTACACCAGGTAGCTTTAATTCATCCAACTGTTCAGCCACAATCCTGTGACAAATAGTCGGGCTATGTATGTACCCTTGTGGCAAGCGAGTGAAAGTATATTGTCTACCCTGCCAAGTGAAAGCGAAGGGGTCCCATTGTTTAGAGTCTATTGGGATGGTGAAGAAGGCATTTGCCAAGTCAATAACTGTATACCAAGTCCCATCATATTTCTGGATCCTTTCTATTAAGGTGATGGTATCTGGAACAGCAGCATGCAAAGAAGGAGTCACCTTATTCAACTGTCTATAATCCACAGTCATTCTCCACGTCCCATCTGATTTTCTTACTGGCCAGACAGGATTATTCCATCTTGTGGTTGTAGGGACTAACACTCCTGCTTCAACATATTCCTTTATAGTAGTGGCAATTTCATCTTGCCCACCTGGCACACGATACTGTTTTAAAGTAATTACTTCAGAAGGTTCAGGTAAAGTGATTGGGTCCATTTTTAGATTTCCTACTAAAACTGTATTAATTCCTATCTTCCTCACAGCAAATTGGTATCTTCCTTCAGGTAAATTCAGAGTCATGCCTCTCAATACATCTATTCCAATGATGTATTCAGGAATGGGTACAACAACCACAGTATATTCCTTCTTAGGTAACTGCCCAATTTTCATTGTTATTTTAACCTGTCTGGCTGATATTTCAGCGTCTCCTAGACCTGTGATGGTAATAGGAGTTCCATGTTTAAACTTATCAGGGTTTCCATAGATAAGTGTGGCCTCAGCCCCAGTATCAATCAGTGCCCTAGTCACAGTAGTTGATCCATTCTTCCAATATATTGTTAAACCAATATGGGGTCTGCAATCTCTTCTGCATATTTCTTTTATCTGGGCTGGGGCTTGGCCTATCTCCTATTCCCCCTGAAGGTGGGGCAAACTTGGATACAAAGATTCAGATTCAGAAATACCTGCGGGGGTGGTTCCTGCTTCCCTGTTCATTCTAATGCTAAGTACCTTTTCTTGGTACAGCTTATGCAGCTCTTCAGTTGGAATACCATCTATTCTTCTAAAGTCCACCCCAGCTCTTAATAGAGCAGTGAACAGTTCCCTTCTTGTGGGTCTATTTTGTCTCTGAATCCTCTGGCTGTTTACTCTTCTCTCTCCAGGCAATTTGTCTTTTTCCCATTCCCCTAAATCGCTTAATTGTGAAATCTTATCCAGCACCTCTGAAAGAGGGTGCCCTATTCCTCCAATTAAAAGAGTCAGAATTAGGTGCTTATATGCAGGAGGAGCCGTCTTCACTATGATATTTCTATGAGGAACTGCTAGGGGGGTATCATAATATGCATTTGCATCTCCAATCAGGATAGCAGTTTTCATTACCTCCTCCTTTAGTTTTCTCATACAGTCTCTAAGTGAGTACCAGGGTCTGTCTCCCCTAGGCCACATAGATTCAGTTGGATATTGCTTTTTGCACCCTTCTGCAGCTAAAGCTAGAAGACTCGTTTTGTTATTTCCTCCTTGCATATGGTGATCCCTAAAAGCCTGGTGTACAAAAGGATTCTGACTGATACTTATGAATTTTAAACAGTCCTCATTGTCCAGTGTTATTCCTCCTGCGCCTTCATCAGTGATTCTTACTATCCAAGACACTAAAGACTCCCCCATTCTTTGGGTAAATCTACTCAATATATCAGTGATCTCCTGTTGAGTGAAATCTTCAATTATCTCCCTGGACTCTGTTTTGCCTCGGTGGTTCTCCTGCCTTCTTCTTCATATGGGGAGAGCTTCTACATTAGGAGACTCCTCATCTAACCTTGTTCCATTCTCCTCACACACATCCTCCTGGAAGCTGTCAGGGCAACTCTGCCCAGCCTGTACAAAAGTTGCATGCACATTCCTTCTGCTAGTTTTTTGCTTCCTTTTAGCTACATGAACAGTAGCTTGCTCCTGGACCACATGGGTCCCTCCAGTTTGCTCTTCTGAGTACTGTGACACAGAAGAATCCTCAGGCAAACCAGCTGACTCCCTAGCCATCCTAGCTCTTTCCTTCAGCAGCTTATCCCTACTTTTACACATAAGGCGATAACTTGTTAGCAGCACCCAGCCTCCCCTGCACACTCCTGCCAGTTCTTTGCCTGGTTCTATGGGTATTGCTTTCAAACATCTTTCCAAATCTCCAGGTTCTCCCTCTCTTAGCCTTGGTTCCCAGTTTTCACAGGGCCCTGTGCTTTTAGCCCATTCTCTGGCTAGAGAGGAATAAGGCAAATCCTCCCATCCTGGAATAGCCATTTCTCCCTCTAAAGCCCCACTGCTTCCAAATAGAGGCCTGACATTTTGTGATCCCATCCTCGTCGCCAAATGTATCAGCAATGCCATATTTACAATGCCTATAGAGATTACAGATATGCTGATATAATTATCCATCACAAAATACATCAGGTTTGCCATTTGGGGAAATAAACTAGAAAATTTATTAAGATACTAAAAGACTGAGTCCCAAAACCAGAAAGTGAAAGCCATCAGAGTAGTTATGATATTGGCACAGGTAGATAAAGTAGAAAGCACGCACATTTTCAAGCCTTTAAAACAGAACAGGCTACCTCAGGCAAAGGTCCTCCTCTCCCCACTCACAGCAACCACCCAGTGTCGTGGAAGAGCGCTCCTAGCAGCCCCGGCCCCTGGCAGTCCTCAGCAGGAGTCCTAACTCAAAAAAAAAATAAAGGCAACCGCCGCCAACTGCCAACCGCAGGACTGTTAGCTCGGCTTTTCACTTTCTCTTGCTCTGCTATGTCAGCACATCCATGGGGCATGGGAGATCTTTAAATCCCATAACCCTTACATGTACAGAGAGACCTGACCTAAAGTCTTAAAATAATGCAAACAGGTCAAAGAGTAGGAAGAATGAAATAAGTCCATTGAACATGGTGAAATGAAAACTTTTTCAGAGAAACACATTGCAAATTTGCCCTCCTCCTCCCCAGTTTCTAGCTTTCCTTCTAATCTTAGCTGAATTGGATTTGTTTGTGCAAAACCTTTTGATTTTAATATAATAAAACTCATCCATTTTGCATCTATCGATTATCTACAGTTTAGTCATAAATTACTCCCTTATACATAGATTTGAGAGATGTTTTCCATGCTCCCTTAATCTCATTATGATATCAACCTTTATGTACCCATTTTGACTTTTTCTTGGTATAAAATATAAGATGGATGTTTATACCTAGTTTTGGCCAATGTGCTTTCCAGTTTTCCCAGTAATTTTTGCCAAATAGTGAGTTTCTATTCCAAAAGCTTGGATCTTTTGGTTTATCAAACAGTAGATTACTATGGTTATTTACTACTGTGTATTGTGTACCTTTATCTCTTCCACTAATTCACCAATCTATTTCTTTTTTACTTCAGGAGACTATATAAACCAGATTGTTTTGATAATTACTGTTTTATGTTAATGCAGTTTGAGACCTGATATGACTAGGCCACTTTCATTCACATTTTCAAAATTGTCTGCCTTGATATTCTTGACTTTTTATTCTTTCACATGGAATAATTATTTTTTTACAATGCAATTTTTGTTTTATTGATATGACAGTCAATAAATTAATTGAGATAGATCTGTCATTTTTGTTGTATTGGGTCTCTCACCATAAGCAATGAGATCTGTCTTTACTGTGTGAAATGTTTTGTAATTGAATTCAAACAGTTCTAACAGTTCCTCAGTTTGTCTTGTCAGGCAGACTCCCAAATATTTTATATTGTCTACAGTTATTTTTAATGGAACTGTTCTTTCTACCTCTTGCTGCTGAGATTTGTTGGAAATATATAAAAGCACTGATGATTTATGAGAGTTATTTTTATATCCTTTATATCCTACAACTTTCCTGCAGTTGTTCATTGTTTCAACTAGTTTTTCAGGCAATTATCTCAGATTCTCTAAGTATACCCTCATATTGTCTGCAAAGACTGAGAGTTTTGTTTCCTCACTGCCTATCCTATGTCCTTCAATTTTTTTTTCTTTTCTTATTGTATAGCTAGCTTTTCTAGTACAATATTGAATAATGTTGGTGAAAATGGGAATCTTTGCTTCATCCCTAATCTTACTGGGAAGGTTTTTAGTTTATCCCCATTACAGATAAGGTTTGTTGGTCCTTGTAGACAGATAAAACTTATCAGATTAAGGAAAGCTCCTTTTATTCCTCTGCTTTCTAATGTTTTTATTTTTTTTAATAGGAATGAATGTAGCATTTTGTCAAAGGCTTTTATTGCATCTATTGAGAGAAGCATGTGATTTTTGTTGTTTTTGTTATCGATATGGTGAATTTTGCTATAGTTTTCCTAATATTGATCCAGCTCTGAATGCCTGGTATAAATCCCCCTTTGTTACAATGTATTAATGTATGATCTTTGTGATACATACCTGTGATTCTTGTTGCAAGTATTTAAAATATTTACATCAATATTCATTGAGAAAATTAGTCTATATTTCTCTCTATCTCTTGCTCTCTCTGGTTTCAGAATCAATACCATATTTGTTTCATAAAAATAATTTGCTAAGATGTTTTTGCTTATTTCCCCACATAGTTTGCATAGCAGTGGAATTAATTGTTCTTTAAATGTTTTGTAGCTTACACTTGTGATTTCATCTGATTCTGGGGATTTCTTCTTAGACATCTCATTGATGGCTTGTTGCATTTCTTTTCTAAAATAGGATTATTTAAATTTTCTATTTCCTCTTCCATTAATCTGGGCAATTTACATTTTTGTAAATATTGATCCATTTCACTTATATGGTCAGATTTGTTGGCATGCAATTAGGCAAAATTACTAATTATTACAATAATTTCTTCATTGGTGGTATGTTTACCCTTTGCATTTTTGATACTGGATATTTAGTTTTCCTTTTAAAAAAAGCAAATTTATTTTTCATAAAATAAGCTCCTAATTGTATTTATTAATTCAATAGTTTTCTTACTTTCAAATTTATTCATCTATCATATGATTTTCAGTATTTCCAACTTGGTGTTTAATTGGGGATTTTATTTTTTTCTTTTTCTAGGGTTTTTTTTAACTGAATGCACAGGTAACTGATTTAGCTTTATGCTATTTTATTAAGTATTTAGAGATATAAATTTTATCCTAAGAACTGCTTTGCCTGCATCCCATAAATTTTGGTATGTTGTCTTATTATTGTCATTCTCTTTAACTAGAAGTATTATTTTTATGATTTGTTCTCTGACTCATTTCGACTCATTATTTTAGAATTATATTATATCATTTCAAATTAATTTTTAATCTTTTCTTTTATAGCTCTCCATTAAATGTATTTTTATTATATCATGGTCTGAAAAGGATGCATATAGTATTTCTGGTTTTGGTTATAACATTTTTATACCCTAATACTTGCTCCATTTTTTTGTGAAGCTACTATGTACAACTGAGGAAAAGGTATATTCCTTTCTATTGTCATTCAGTTTTCTCCATAGGTCTATCACATTTAACTTTTCTAAAATTCAATGCATTTCCTTAAGTTCTTTCTTGTTTAGATTCATTTAGTTTTGAGAGTGGTAAGTTGATGTCCCCCACTACTATAAATTTATTATTTAATCCTATACTTCATTGAACTTTTTCTTTAAGATTTGGATACTATGCCATTTTGTTCATATATATTTAATATTGACATAACTTTGCTGTCTTTGCTACCTTTTAACAATTTTTAAGTGATTTCTTTGATTATCTCATTTGCTTAGGTATCTGTTTGTTTTTCCTTTCTCTGATCTCATGATTGCTACCCCTTTTTTTATTTTATTTTTTTGGCTCAGCTGAGGTGTGATTGATTATTCTCCAGCCCCTTATTTTTTACTCTGCAGGTGTTTCTCTGTTTAATGTGTGTTGAATCTGGTTTTTAATCTATTTTGTTATATGCTTCCATTTTATGGGTGAGTTCATGCCATTTGCATTCACAATTTTGATTACTGTGTAATTTCTCTCCACATTATTTTCCTCCCTATCCTACTCCTTCCATCCTATTCTTCTTTTTCTCTCTACTTACTCTGACCTTTCTAAAAAGTCTATTTTGCTTTGGACTGCTGTACCCCTTAATTCATCACCTCCTCCCTGCCCCCTGGTCTTCCATTAGCAGCCTCTTCTTCTATTATCCTCTTCCCCTCCTACTTCTCTACTGGGGGAGATGATTTATAAACTCAACTGAGTTTATATTCTGTTCCTTCTTTGAGCCAATTTTGATGAGTTCAAGCATTGTCCACCTATTTACCTCTCCCCTGTAAAATCTCTTCCTTGTGAACCTCTTTTGAATGAGATAATTTTTCCTGTTCTTCCTCTCCCTTCCCCCTTCTCTTACTGCATCCCTTTTTCTTATCCCTTTATTTTTTTATAGATATCTCTATCATGATCAATTCATACCTGTGCCCACTCCCTATGTAGGTGTATATATATATATTCTAACTGCCTTAATAATGATAAAGTTCTTAGGAGTTCTAAGTATTATCTTCTCTTACAGAAATGTAAAAAAAAAATAACATTATTAAGTCCCTTATGATTTTCTTTCATGTTTACCTTTTATGTTTCTCTTAAGTCCTATATGTGAAAATCAAATTTTCTATTCTGCTCTCGTCTTTGCATCAGGGTTTTTTTTTCCTTTGCTTTTTGGAGGGGGGAGGCAGGGAAATTGGGATTAAGTGACTTGCCCAAGGTCACACATCTAGTAAGTGTTCAGTGTCTGAGGCCAGATTTGAACTCAGGTCCTCCTGACTCCAGGGTCAGTGCTCTATTCACTGTGCCATCTAGCTACCCTGCACATCAGGAATTCTTGAAAGGCATTTATTTCATTAGACATTCATTCTTCCTCCTTAAATAATAAATTCAATTTTGCCACTTTTTTATTTGGTGGAAGTTACTCAATTTTGTGTGATCCTTACTATAGCTCCATAATATTTGAATTATTTCTAGCCACATGTAATATTTTCTTCTTGAACTAGCAACTCTGGAATTTGGTGACAAAATCATGGGAATTTTCATTTGGGTATCACTTTTGGAAGGTTATTGTGGGTTCTTTCAATTTTTATTTAACCTCTGGCTCTAGGTTTTCAGGGCAGTTTTGCTTGACAATTTCTTGAACTATGATGTGTCAGTTCTTTTTTTAATTTTTTATCATGACTTTTAGTTAGTCAAAAAATTCTTAAATTGTCTCTCCTGAATGAACTTTCCACATCAGACTTTTTTTTTTTCTCCAATAAGATATTTCAGTTTCTTCTATTTTTTTCCCCATTCTTTTGACTTTGTTTTATTGTTTCTCCATGGCTCACCGAGTAATTAAATTCTACTTGTCCAATTCCAATTTTTAAGGGCTTCATTTCTTCAGTGAATGTTTGTATCTCTTTTTCCATTTCACCAATTCTGGTTTTAAGGCATTCTCCTAAGTAGATTCTTGTGCCCCCCCCCCAACCCTTTTAACCATTTGGCCAATTCTGTTTTGTATTTATTTTTTGCTTTTTTTGGAGGGGGGAGCTTAGGGCAATTGGGATTAAGTGACTTGCCAAAGGTCACACATCTGTTTCTGTGTTAAGTGTCTGAGGCTGGATTTGAATTATGGTCCTCCTAACTTCAGGGCCAGTGCTCTATTCACTGTGCCACCTAGCCACCCCTAATTCTTTTTTTTTTTGTTTATTTGTGTTTTTTTTTTGTGGAGGGGGAATGGTAGGGCAGTTGGGGTTAAGTGACTTGCCCAAAGTCACACAGCTAGTAAGTGTTACTTGTCTGAGGCCATATTTTAACTCAGGTTCTCCTGAATCCAGGGCTGGTGCTCTATTAAGTGTCCCACCTAGCCATCCCTCAATTCTTTTTTTTTAAGGTATCTTTTTTCAGTATTTATTTTTGTCTCTTTTATCAAGCTGTTGTCTCTTCATAGTTTTCTTGCATTATTCTCATTTCTTTTCCTAATTGTCCTCTACCTCTCTCATTTGACTTTTTAAATCCTTTTTGAACTGTTCCAAGAATTCTTGTTGGGCTTGTGTTCAAATCACTTTTCCCCCCTTTGGGGCTTTGCTTCTAGTTTTGTTTTTTTGTTTGTTTGTTTGTTTTGACATTGTTTTCTACTTCTGAGTGTGTGTCCTTATCTTTCCTGTCTCTGTCATTGATTTTTATGTTAGGGTTCTTTTTTGTTGTCTGCTCATTTTCCCACCCTACTCATAGACTTTTAACTTTGTAGTAAAGTTGAGTTCTGCTCCTGGGGCAAAGGGGGCACTATCCCAAACTTCAGGCTTTTTGTATTGCTCTCTACAGAGTTAGTTCTGGGAATCTGTAAAATTTTCTTTCTTTCAAGGTGATATGCTCCAAGGAGAGGGGTCACCACTGCTCTCCTAGACTATGTCCTGGTCTTTACCTAGGCAGAGAACTTGTTCTCCTAGAGTACCAAGAACTTGCGCTCCCATTTTCTCTGGAACTATCACCAAGTCCTTTGCTCCTCTGGAACCACAGATGTGACTGTTCCTTTTAGCCTTGGAAATGAGACCAGGGCCCCTCCTCTGTTGCAAGTGATGACAAGAAGTATTCTCGACACTGGAACTGTGATCAGAGCCCCCGTTTCCCTATGGCCACAAGCATTAATACTCCCCTTTGTCCTGGAACTAAAGCCCAGAACTGCATTTGGGCAAGGCAACAGGATCCTGTACACAGTGCCAGCAAATTGTGCCCCATAATCTCTTTTGGACCAGTTGTCTGACCCCTCTATTGTTTACGTGCTGAGAGCTCATGAAGTTGCAGCTGTCTCCAAGACCTGCTTCTGGCATTGCTACAGTTGTCTTGGACTGGAAAATTATCTCACTCCCAACCTTGTTGGTTCTGCCACTCCATAATTAGTTTGAGGCACTAATTTAAAGCAATTTAGAGGGGAATGTTGACAGAACTCATCTGAGTTGGTACCTCCTCCCCACTATCTTGGCTCCAAAAGGGAACTGTTTCAATAGTATAGAAATTAAGCTGTAAGAGGTTGAGGGGAGAGTGCATTGTGAGGAACTGATAGATTGAGTGTAAATATTATTGAAGAAGTCTGGTGATAAAGGAAAGGAGGGAAACTGGATAGTAGTTCAATGTGGAAGATAGAAAAGAATTTAATTTTTACAATTGGAAGAATGTTTGTAGGCAGATGATAAGGAGGGAAAAGAAAGAGAGATTAAAAATGGATGAAAAAGGGTACTTGCCACATCAGTGTCCTAGAAGAGACAGGAGAGCTTTGACCAAGAATAATAGTAGAGAAACTCACTTGACAGGGGGTTTAGATTTACCTATGCCTCAGATAAATTAAGCAATAATACTGAGTACAGTTTAGGAATAAAGCAGTCAATCAATAAGTATCTATTAAGCATCTGCTATGTGTTAGGTACTGTGCTAAGCTCTGAGGATACAAAAAGAGTCAAAAGACAGTTTCTGCCCAGTTGGTGCTCAAAAGAGTTAAGTTGAGGGAGTTTCTACAGGATGATCTTGGGCGCAGTGAAGTAATCCTTTCTTTTTCTCCCACTTGTTCTATTCTCTACTTTGATCCTGTCCTTTTTCAAAAGTGGGTGCTTCCAACTTCACTCCCCCACAGTCTGCCCTCTCTTACATCACCCCCCATCCCTTTCCCCCCTACTCTCCTGTAGAGTGAGATACTCTATTTAGTGTGTATGTCATTCCCTCCCTATGCCAAATTCAATGAGAATAAGGTTGAGCCATTCACATTTGAATTCCTGTTCTTCCACTCCTTTGTCACCCATTTTCCCTTACCTCTTCTATATAAGATAGCTAAACCCAATCTGTCACTCCCTATTCTCTCCCTCTGTCACCTCTCAATATCACTTTTTAAGTATCATCCCTTCCCATTAAACTGATCCTGTGCCTTCTATCTATGTATACCTGTGCACATATATATACACATTCACATATGTATTCATATGATCATATGCCCTCCTATATAGATATATGTATGCATGTATGTATGTATATATATGCATATATATACATATACATTTCTATTCCCTTCAATTATTTTCAGACTGAGAAAGGCTTCATAAGTTACAATTATCCTTTTTCCATGTAGGACTGTAAATAGTTCAACTTTGATAAGTTCCTTATGATTTCTTTTCTCTGTTAACCTTCTCATGCTTCTCTTGCTTCATGTATGTGAATGTCAAATTTTCTATTCAATTCTGGGTTTTTCATCCAGAATGCTTGAAAGTCCTCTATTCCACTGAATGAACATATTTTCCCCTGAAATTTGACACTCAGTTTTGTTGGGTAGGTGATTCTTGGTTTTAATAACAGCTTCTTTGCCCTTCGGAATATCATATTCCAAGCCCTTCAATCTCTCAGTATAGAACCTGCCAGATCCTGTGTTATCCTGATTGTGTTTCACAGTATTCAAATTGTTTGTTCCTTGCTGCTTATAATATTTTCTCTTTGATCTTGGAATTACAGAACCTGGCTATAATATTCCTAGGAGTTTTCTTTTTGGGATCTTTATCAGGAGTTGATTGGTGGTTTTTTTTTTCAACTTCTATTTTGCACTCTAGTTCGAAGATATCAAGGCAATTTTCCTTGAGAATTTCTTGAAGGATGATTTCTAGATTCTTTTTTTGATCATGGATTTCAGGTACTCCAGTAATTTTTAAATTATCACTCCTGGATTTATTTTTCAGGTCAGTGATTTTCCCAATGAGATATTTCATATTACCTTCTATTTTGTCATTTGTTTATATCTCTTTAATAATATTTTGATTTCTCATAAAGTCACCAGCTTCCACTTCCTCCAATCTAATTCTGAAGGAATGATTCTCTTCAGTGAGCTTTTGAGGTTCTTTTTCCATCTGGCAAATTCAGCTTTTTAAGGCATTCTTCTGTTCATTGTCTTTTGGAGTCTCTTTTGCCATTTGAGTTAGTCTATTTTTAAGGTGTTATTTTCTTCACTCAGGTTGTTGACTCTCGTTTCATAATTTTCTTGCATCATTCTCATTTCTCTACTCAATTTTTCCTCCACTTCTCTTATTTGTTTTTTCAAAATCCTTTTTCAGCTCCTCTATGGCTTGTAATCAGCTCATATTTTATCTTAGAAGCTTCTGCTTCAGGCATTCTGACTTCACTGTCTTCCTCTTGTTCAATGCTTTGATCCTTTTTGTCTGCAAAATAGGAGTCTAATGTTAGATTCCTCTGTTTGCTTTGCTTCCCTCGTTTACTCATGTTGCCACTAAATTATTTGACTTTGGGGCTTTTTGCCACAGTAGAACTCTGCTACCAAAGTGGGGAGCTGTGTCCCAAACACTGGTGTTTTCTCAGCTGCTAGACCTATTAGTTGGGTGCCCTTTATGTAGCCTCCACACGCTCTTGCATGCTGTTCACACACTTCAGGACCTCCACCCCAGACAGTGATCCAGATCCATACAGGTTAAAGCAAAAGAAATTACCCTTCATACTGGATGCTTGCTCCCTCGACAATCTTCAGGTTAGGAGCTGAAGCTGCCACCTGGTGCCAGCTCCACAGCCATGGTGCCTCAGCAGCTTCTCCCTCCAGAGGATAAAGGCTGACCCCACTCCCAACTACTAGATCCCAAAGTCCACACTGCACTGACCTCTCACTTTGTCATCAGCATCTATGGGTTGATAAATCTGTAAACTTCCACAGCTGTTGGTGATCTGAAGTCCCTCCAGCCGGTAGCTGGTCAGGCCCGCCCTGGGGCTAAAACCTCAGGCTCCTGCAGGGCTTGAATTGGCTCCTAGAGTGCTACACTGCTCCCTGCCAGCCTGCCAGGCTCTCCTAAGTGGGAAGTTAGCTTCTCTGTGTCATTTGGTGGGTTCTGTTTGTACAGAGTCACCTTTTACATGAATTGGATGTGGTGGGGCTGGAGCCTAGCTGAAGTCCTGTTTTACTCTGCCATCTTGACTCCGCCCCCCTCCCACCCTACTCAGTGAAGTAATCTTAATGGAATTTTGTTGGGGTTGTGGGTGGGTAGGGGCTTACACACACACACACACACACACACACACACACAGATTTTAATTAGTTACTGTGAAGAATGAGGTAAGTAGCAGTAAGGGAAATGACAAATGTCACAGGTGACAGAATAATAAAATATAGGACAATGGTTAGTAACTAGTCCAAGAAGACCAAAGGGTGAATGCTGTTGATAGAAGCAGTGAAAGAAAAGTGGGGAATATGGTCTAGGACAATATGGTGAGTTTAGAAAATCTGAGGTTCCAAAAAGAAGCTAGAAATCATCCTTCAAGATATTCTGAAGGAAAATTGCCCTGATACTTTAGATCCAGAAGGCAAAATAGGGGTTGAAAGAATCCACTGAACACCTCTTGAAAAAGATTCCCAAAAGAAAACTCCTAGGAATATCATAGCCAGGTTATAGACTTCCCCGATCAAGGAGAAAATATTATAAGCAGCCAAGAAAAACAATTTGAATATTGTGGAAACACAATCAGGATTACACAGGATCTGGAAGCTTCTACACTGAGGGAGTGAAGGGCTTGGAATATGATATTCTGGAGGTCAAAGGAGCTGGGATTAAAACCAAGAATCACATACCCAGCAAAACTGAGTATCATGTTTCAGGGGAAAATATGGTCATTACATGAAACAGATGACCTTCAAGCATTCTTTTTTTTTTTTAAGGAGTAGGGTTTAAGTAACTTGCTCAAGATTACATGGATAGTTATTTCTTGGTGTGTTGCTGAGTATCTTAGCCCAGATTTGATCCAGGTCATCCCGACATTGGAGCCAGTGCTCTTACTTGCTGAGCCACCTGGCTGCCCCTAAGCAATTGGGGTTATGTAACTTGCTCAAAGTTACACGGCCAGGTGTTTCTGGGTGGGTTCTAAGTGTCTGAGCCTGGGATTCGATCTCCAGTTCATCCCAACACTGGAGGCGGTGCTCTTACTCACTATGCTACCTGGCCACCCCACCTTCAAGCATTCTTTATGAAAAAAAAAAAAACAGAGTTGAATAGAAAATTTGACAATCAGATACAAGAAGCAAGAGAAGCATGACAAGGTAAACAGGGAAAATAAATCATAAGGAACTTATCAAAGTCGAACTATTTATTCTTACATGGGAAAATGATAATTGTAACTTATGAAACTTTTTTTCAGTATAAGAATAGTTGTTTTTTTTTTCAGAGACACAGACAGTTTATCTTTCCAAGTAAGATTAGGAAGAGAAATGAAGAACCCACTGGTACTAAGTAGCAGGAGGCAAAAGTGTCTTCTTGGGTCTGTCATTTGATTAGATAGATTTTCAGTTACTGTGAATTTCCATTGCTTTTCCCTGGTAGTACATATGGCAGAGACTTGGGGACCCACATGCCTGAAGCCAGGTTAGTCTTATGTTCCACAACTACATCATTCGCAGGGCTGTTATTGCTGCCGCAGTTAGCAGTGCCCCAGATGAAGGTAGTGCTGGACTGCTCCCACAAATCTTTATCCCAGTCTTTATCACAAGGAGGGCACTGCCATTTGTTCACAGTCAGAGCCTCGCATCTGTAGTTCCTGGACTGGCTGACAACATCCTGTTCAATGCAGCTTTTGTCATCACAGCTTGAGATGTGGTGACTGATTTCAGCCCAGGGAACTTGGTGTCTAGTGTTGAAATTACATGTAGCCAATTTGTTTGCAACATCAGGGTGGTTCTTTCTGCATTTGATCAGATGATAAGGGAACCTGCAGGCCCTGATCTGATGGTTTTTATCATATGGGCACTGTATCAGCTTCTCTGGATCCAAAGAATCAACATAATTGTCTTCCATGTCAGCAGTGAAAAGGAGGGAGACCCAAATGCTCTCTCAAAGCTGTGATTCAGGGAACCAGAAATGGCAACCACCAAACAGCTCCAACTCAAAGAAAGAGTCAAACTCAGAGCCCAGCTGCACTGCCAGCTCCCAGTTGTGGCAGCTGCACCTCAGCTCCCAGGCAACTCCCCCAGTATGAGAATAGTTTAAGGTAATATAAATGTGTGTGTGTATTATACATACATATGTCTATATAGGAGGATATGTGGGCATATGAATACATATGTGAATCAGTATATACAAGTGTACAGGTATACATAGACAGAGGGCACAGGACCAGTTGAATGGGAAGGGATGACACTTAAAAGGTGAAATTGAGAGGTGACAGAAGAATATAATGACAGCATATGGGGAGAGACAGAATGGGATAAATTATCATATCTAGAAGAGGCAAGGGAAAAGATTACAATGGAGGGCAAGAACAGGAATGCAAAAGGGAATGGGTCAACTTTATTCTTATTGAATTTGGCTTAGGGCAGGAATGACATATACACAAAATAGGGTATCTCACCCTACAGGAGCATAGGAGAGAGGGATGATAGGGGGGATGATGGAGGGGAGGGCAGGTAGGAAGTTGGAAGCACACACTTTTGAAAAGGCACAGGGTCAAAGTAGAGAATAAAACAAGTGGGGGGGGCGGGATAGGTTGGAGGGAAATATAGTGAATCTTTTATAATATATCCACTATGGAAATGTTTTGCATAGCTACACATGGACAACCTATATTGAATTGTTTATCTTCCCAGTAAGGTGATGAGAGAGGAAGGTAAATAATCTGGAATTCAAAGTTTTAAAATCAAATGTTTACTATATATTGTTTTTTTACATGCAACTGTGAAATAAGATACATAGACACTGGGGTATATAGCTCCATCTTGCCCAACTGGAAAGTCAGAGGGGGGGTAGGGGAGGATATAGTAGAGAGAAGATTGGGGAAGGGGGCATACAGTGGGATCGTTGTTTTCAGGTGGTGGGTAGGGGAAAGAGCTAAAATTTGTAGCTCAAAATCTTGTGGAAATGAATTATGTAAACTAAAAATAAACATAAAATTTAATTAAAAAAAAAGAAAATCTGAAGTCGTGACATAAATGAAAAGCCAGTTTTGTGGGACTTAGAAAGTGGAAGAAATAGAATGCTAATGAAGGAGACTGAAATTTCAACATTTGGGATAGTGGAAGTAGCACACTTCTTTGTTTGCTTCATGTGTTAAAGTGCCACACTACCAATTTGTGGTTGAGAGGAGGTGGAGAAAGTAATTGTTTGGTAGAGGAGGTTGAAGAACTATGTTGAGAGGAAGGAAATGGTCATCCACATGAATTATGAAGTTCCTCAAAATAAATGGAGACAGAATGAAGCAAAAAGTCATTTATCCAGTTGACTAAATCATGGAAGAAACTGGGTAAGGTTATGTTGCACTGGAAAGAACACTGAACTTAGAGTCAAAGAACATGTGTTCAAATCCTGTCTCTCCAATTTACTACCTGTATGATCTTGGGCAAATCACTTTACTCCTCTGGGCATGAATATCTTTATCTCTAAAATGAGACACTTGTTCTAAATGACCTCAAAAGTCTATTTCAATTGACAATTTTCTGATAACTCCAGGATGATCTGCCCATTTATAATTGGAAGAATTAGTTTGGGGAAAGTTTTGTATAAAAATGATCATTTAGTGATGGATACACAATAATACTTATTAAATTAATTAATACTTATTAATTTAAATACCCATGAACAACATATATTATGAGTTTTTATGGTTTTGAAACATTACTCTTTGAAGTATTTACAGGATGTTTAACTTCTATTTGGCATTTGGAACATGATAGTTCATTAGGGAGATTAAACAGATCCAAGTTGATTACTTGTTTTTCAGCCCCACAAGATAGGAGGTTTATACAAACTACAGAAAATGTAATGAAGAGAGGAAAAGAAGAAAAGAAACCCAGGGAGAGCAATGCTATTAACATTTAAGATTGTTTTGCTAAAGGTGACACAGATGTTGAAAATCATTCTTAATCTACTCCATTATTTTATAAAGGAATAAAGAATTTCCCCAGCCTCATCGCAGATCATAAATAAGATAGTTAAATAGAATTTTAAAGTGGAGGTAAAGGAAAAAGGAAAGGAAAGCATTATCATCCAGAACCGTAAACATCCATCTATTTGTGATGGGTAAATCCAATACAGTCAAACTCTAATTCACTCCAATACTTGGTGAATGGGATATCTGGATAATTAAATTTTCTGGTAAACAAAGGTTCAAAGAGAAAACTTTCTTGTTTTTTAACCTTTTTTTCAAACTTTTAACAAAATGTTTCATTTCCATTTTTTTTCCCTTTTTTAAGTCCTCTTAGCTATACATCACTGACACTTTCTTTGATCATTGAGGAAGCTGATCTTTCTGAATATCAGTTTTCCTTATGCAGTGCCAGGGTTGCAGGTGAAATTAGAGAAGTGAACTGAGCTTCCTGACTGATGATCTTAGGGTATATGTTAGAATTCTTTTTATATTGGGGGGATGTTTCTTTATTGCTGTACTAAAATAATTCAATGAATTTATTTTTTTCTTACTTAGATTTTTTCCCTTAAAATATCATTGAGCAGAAAGCATCAGCTTAATTGGGAATTACAGCAAATTTAATTCTGTTTAACAAGGATTTTAGTGTAATCCCTAACCCAAATGAATAAATAGCAAAAATAAATGTCATTGGTTTGCTAATTGTTCAAATAATCAGTCAGGATGTAAATTGACATTCCAAATTAATAATCAATCTCAAAATGACTGTAATAGTAATGAAATTTAAAGATCCCTTTGTATTGGAAAGCTAAGAGGTACTTAGCACTTAGTTCAAATTAAACCTCTGTGAAAGAAACTGAAGGTATGAATTCCTGTTTCTGACATAACAGGAAGGGACTGAAAAGGGAGGAGCAATACTGTATATAAGGAAAAGTCCCAGAAAGGGAGAGGCAGAACTCCTTGGATAAGTTTCTAGGAGACAGAAGCAGCTGCTGCCAAGGAGGGTGGAGAGTAAAAGTCCTGGCTGATTGATTTTGGAAACCTGGGTGAAGTGATTTTGATTCTGGGAACCAGCTGGGGAGCTACCAGCTTCTTCTCGGAGCTGCCAAAGACTGAGGCACCATGACTGTGATAGTGGTAGTTTGAATGAACCTGTTTGTTGCTTTGTTAAGCCTTGACTTCCCAGGAACAGAGACTGTGAAGGATTTAAGGCGTACTGGACACTATGAGCTTCAGCATGGAGGAGGAACTGCATGGAGAGGTGGACAAGGAACTGGGAGCTGTCTGCCTTTGAACTCAAGTGAAAGTTTGATGAATCCAGGTAGGATCTGGGAGCATGGATCCAGGGAATCTGAGAGCCTACCCTAATTTAAGATGAAAAAACCTCTTCAGGAATACTGAGTAGAGACTGACCCTGATGGGAGATTTTGCTTTGGGACTCACTTTGGGAAGAGTTCTGTGATTTGCCCAGAGGAGACTCTGGGCAGCCATTGAGCCCCCTGGCTTTGAAAACCCAGATGTTGGTGATTCCCTCTCTGTTAACTAACTAGATATGGGTGAAAATGTCAGACAGCTGGAAGTCCTGTGTCCTGAATTGTGTCATTTATCTGTGATTGTATTTTGTGATTGAATTAAGGAATCTGTGATTGACTAAATGAATGTAGGGGTGTAGTACTTTGACTTCTGTATTTTGTGTCCCTTAGCAAGCCTCCTTAAGGATAATTAAATGATTGAGTAGATTGAATGGTTGAGTTACTAGGTGATTCTGTTGAATGAATGACTGTACTTTGTTCAAAACCATGTGACCACTGTGATGAAAGCTATGTACCATTTCTGTGATAAGCTCTTCTGAATGCTGTACCTTGATTTTCTGTGAAAGTTTTGCTCTGATTTGTTATTGAATAGTGTTCACTATACTATGTAATCAGAACCTTAAAATTTGTTCACAGAAGCATTCTTCTGGAAACCTCCTTGTGTATGGTTTTACAATTACATAAAGGAAAACATTGCTACTATTTAAAGAATGTTACGATCTTCTCCTTTAGTTTCTTAGTTTTTCAGAGCTCATTTTTCACTATAAGAATTTTTTAATGTCATTATTATGAAGAGCATCTCATATAATATGATGATTGAGTTGTGCTTTGAAGAAAGCTAGGAATTCTAGCTTAAAAAAGAACAAAAAAAGATGCCTTATGGTAACACCTGATTAATTGCCAACTGGGTAACATAGACAATACATGGGTTGATATCAGAGAAGAGAAAAATCATTTTTGAGCTAGAGAACACTGAAAAGTCTTTATGGAAGAGAGGAAACTAAAGTTGGGCCTTGAAGTATAGGTTCTCTTTGTATATAACCTGTCCACTATCTACTTTTGCTTCACTATAATGAGCCTTAGCTCATTTTGGAATACTCAGCTCAAAGAAGTATTCTATATTTATTGTTCCTTCAAAGCAATCATATGTCTTCTTACCTTTGACCTATATTTCTTCTTCCTATAATGTTCTCCCTTCACCTCTACACCTGTATAAAATTCTTGCTTTCCTTTGGGACTAGAATGATGCTATTGATTTTTGTTAACTCCTTTTTCTATATACTTTTTTTTGCTTTTCTTTTTTGGAGGGCAATTTTCGTTAAGTGACTTGCCTTAGGTCACATGGTTAGTTTTTGTGTTAAGTGTCTGAGGCCAGATTTGAACTCAGGACTTCCTGACTCCAGAGCCGGTGCTCTATTCACTGCACAACCTAGCTGCCCCTATATACTTCTACAGTGGCTATAGCTCTTTCCTTTACTCAGATGATTTCTCATTACCCACAACAGAAAATATAAAATACTGATCCTGGCATTAAAGATCATTTTATAATCTATGTTTAACCCACCTTTCCAGCTTTTAGGAATTCTACATATCAATCCAACTTAATGATTCTTTATCTCCTGTTGCTTACATTTTAACCCTTCTGAATGGAAAGTATGGGTTATGTTTACTTCTATACGCTTAGTACTTAGCATAGTGCCTTACATTTGGGGGAGCAGGAGATGGGGCAAAAAAGGAGGAAAAGGGAGAGTGGAGCCAAGATGGCAGAGTAAAAGCAGGAACTTGCTTGAGCCCTCACTCCAACCACCTACAATAACTGTAAAAAATGGCTCTAAACACATTTTAGAGCTAAAGAACCCACAAAGTGACAGAGAGAAATAAGTCTTCCACTGAAGGGAACCTAGCAGGCTGACATAAGGGTCTGTTCCACAGGGCTGGGAGCTGAGCACAGTCCTATGTGAGCTATGCCAGCCCAGACCCAAGGCAGCCCCAAGCAGCAGCCCAGACCAGCTGGAGCACACTTCAGGAGAATTAATGACCAGCAGCTGTGGCATTTTCCAGACTTCTCAACCCATAAAGGCCAAAGAAAAAGTAAAAGGTAAGTGGGGTAACCCTGATGATCCAGGATGAGAGTAGAGTGTGATCTAGCCCCTGCCCCTGGGGCAACAGGTACATGGCAGCACAGTACTTGTAGCTGATGCCAAGTGGCTGCCTCCAGAGCTCCTAGCCTATAGAATAATAGTGGGACCTAGCGACCATTCAAAGGGTAAATTCACTTGCTTTGACCAGCTTGGATCTGGGTCACATTCTTGGGTGATGGTCCTGAGGTAAGGAACTCCAGTGTGCCAGAGTTTGTGGTAGCTGTAGAGAGGATGCCCTCCTCATAGCTCTGAAAATAACACTGACAACAACTGTGAAAACCCCAGCAATCTGGGACACAGCTCTCTCTACTCTGGAAGCAGAGTTCTACTAGCAAAGGGCTTAAAAGTTAAGTAATTGGCTGGCAAGATGAACAAACAAAGGAAACACATTCAGATTACAGAATCCTTTTCTGGGGACAAAGAGGATCAAAACATGGAACCAGAAGAAGACAAGACAAAGTCAAAACTCCTGCATCAAAAGCTTCCAAGAAAAATATGAACTGGTCACAGGCCATAGAGGAACTCAAGAAGTAGTTTGAAAATCAAGTAAAAGAAGTGGAGGAAAAATTGGGAAGAGAAATGAGAATGATGCAAGAAAAGCATGAAAAGCAAATCAACAGCCTGACTGAAGAAAATGACACCTTAAAAAAGACTAACGTAAATGGCAAAAGAGGCCCAAAAAGCCAACAAGGAGAAGAATGCCTTAAAAAGCATCACTGACCAGATAGAAAAGGAATTTCAAAAATTCACTGTGATGTTAATTTGAAGACCCTTTTTTGTATTGGCAAATAAGCAGGTACTTTGCACTTAGTAACTAATCAAACCACTGTGAAAGACACAGAAGGTATGAACCTTTGTTCCTGATGTAACAGGAAGGGATTGGCTAAAACAGGAAGTAGATAATACTGTGTATATAAGAAAAGTCCCAGAGAGACACAGTCAGAATTACTTGGAGCACCATGGAGGCAGAAGCAGATGCCAGGAGGAGGCTGAAGAGGAGCCCAGGAGCCCCCTCTCCCCAGGCTTGATAAGGTGATTTTGATTTTTTTTAATGAGCTGCATAAGACTGAGGAAGCATGACCAGGATGCAGGGACTTGCTATATTTGTGGCTTGGTTGAGCCTTAAATTCCCCAGAGCAGAAATTATAAAGGATCTGACATTGACCAAACCCTGTGAACTTTGGTTTGGAGAAGGACTTGCCCAGATAGCTGGACAAGAACTGGGAGCTGTCTGCCATTGAATCCAGGTGACAGTCTGGTGAATTCATGTAGAATCTGGGACCATGGAAGGGGATCCAGGGAATCTGAGAACTGGCAAGTCAAGATGAAAAAGCCTCTCCAGAGGTACTAAGTAGTGATGAAATTGTAGTTTGCTAGTGACCTAGGGGTGGAAGGTTTGGGTATTTTCTAATGATTGTACTTAATGATTAATGATACTTAGTAATTGATTGCTGAATAAGTGACTGATTGGGTTAATTTAGTGTGACGCATGAGAGGAAGACTTTGACTGTTGTACCTTGAGATGATTGTTCTTTGTTCTAAATATTGCAACCACTTTGGTGAAAACAATGTGGCTTAAAAAATGATAAGCTGTTGTGAATATTATATTGTGATTTTCTGTGATGAGTTGTAATGTTGTGATTGCTGTATGTAATGGGAATGTAAATTTTAAAGATCTTCCCTGCCCCTAGGCTAAAGTGCACCTGGAGTGGGAGGCTTGTTTTTCAGTAGATACTTTTTGATTGGCCAGTGGGTCCAAAAGGTTGTTACATTCTCTGAGCCAGGAGAAGGCTATATAAGCCCTGATGTGTAGCTTTGTTTGGGGGGCTCACTTTGAGAAGTGTTCTGTGATTTGATGTGGATTCTGGGAAGCCGTTGTCCGGAGAGCCCCACCCCCCACCCCCCTACCCCCCCGGCTTTGAAAAACCTAGATGTTGAAACACAGATGTTGATTGGGTATGGATGTAATGGCTGGACAGTTTGGAAAGCTGTCTACTTGATCTTTTTCTGTCTTGATAATTCTGCCTGTATACTTTTAAAGTTCGGGGTGCTGACCTTTTTCCCCTGAACAAGGTAAACGATATATGTCTGACTGATTAAAGTAAGCTTGTTAACCCATTTTGAGTTGCTTTCCTTTATCAAAGCAGATCCAAGAACCTGTGGTGGCAGTGACCCTGAGGATGCTTGGGGTGCTTGCTGCTACACTGTACCTTGATTTACTGTGAATGTTTTGCTTTGATTTGTTATGGAATAGAGTGTTCACTATTCTATGAAATCAGAACCTTAAAAGCTGCTCACAGTAGCATTTTTCTAGAAAGCTGCTTGTGCATGGTGTTACACTCACTGAAGAGAATAATTCCTTCAAAATTAGATCCGGAGCAAATGGAAGCTAATGACTTTATGAGAAATCAAGATACAATAAAACAGATCCAAACAAATAGAAAAAAAAGATGGCAATGTGAAATATCTCATTTGAAAAACCACTGACCTTGAAAATAGATTCAGGAGATCATTTAAAAATTATTGGACTGCCTGAAAGCCATGATAAAAAAAAAGAGCCTAGAAATAATCCTCCAAGAAATTCTCAAGGAAAATTGCTCTGATATTCTAGAACCAAAGGGCAAAATAGAAATTGAAAAAAATTCACCAATCACTTCTTGAAAAAGATCCCCAAAAGAAAACTCCTGGGAAAATTATAGGCAAACTCCAGAGTTCCCAGCTCAAGGAGAAAATATTACAAGCAGCTAGGAAGAAACAATTCAAGTATAGTGGAAATACAATCAAGATAACACAAGATATAGCAGCTTCTACATTAAGGGATCAAAGGGCTTGTAATATGATATTCCAGAGATCAAAGGAGCTGGGATTAAACCCAATAATCAATCACCTACCCAGTAAAACTGAGTATAATACTTCATGGAAAAATATGGATATTCAATGAAATAGAGGAATTTTAAGCATTCTTGATGAAAAAAACCAGAGCTGAATAGAAAATATGACTTTCAAATACAAGAATCAAGAGAAGCATGAGAAGTTAAATAGGAAAAAGAAATCATAAGGACTTATTAAAGATGAACTATTTACATGCTTACATGAAAAAATGATCATTGTAACTCAGACTTTTCTCGGTCAACTATCAGGTGACTATGAGGATAGTTGAAGGGAATATATGTGTGTGTGTGTGTGTGTGTGTGTGTGTATATATATACATATATATATATATGCATGTATATTTATGTATAGGAGGGTGTATTGTGCATATATATATATGTGAGTGTGAGGATCAGTTGAATGATATTTAAAAGTAAAATTAGAGGTGAGAGAGGAATATATTGGGAGAAGGATAAATGGAGAGATAAAATAAGATAAATTATCTCATATAAAAGAGGCAAGAGAAAACTGTTGAAATGGAGGGGAAGAGCAGGAAGGTGAAAGGAAATGGGTCAACCTTACTCTAATTGAATTTGCCTTAAGGAGGGAATAGCATTGTAATGTCATGCCAAGGAAAGGCAACTTCCCAAGGTTCAGAATACCAGCACAGGTGCTCTCCATTTTATTCAGTGACAAAGTAAGAACAGAGAAGATCAAAACATGACATCATTCAAAATACAGCATTTACTAAGTGTGATTAAATAATCTCCAAGTACTACCCCAGCCCAGGACCTTCCAATCATTCAATCAATTACAAAGTCCCTCTTCTAAATATTACTGCACCCCTAGGCTGTACCTTCATTTAGTACACCACAAAGCCCCTCTTCTCAAATGGAGATTAGTTTCCAAACATAAGTAAAGTACCTTCATTTGTCAATCACAGAGCACAAAAAGGTCAAAAGTTCCCCACCCCTGGATCACAATTGAATCTACCCCAGAGTTACATCAAGTTTAAGCACAGCACTTAATACCCAAATGGAGGTCTTTTCTTCATCTTGACACCAGGCAAGTTCTCAGCAATCTTAGTTCCTGGGGAGACAAGGCTTAGCAAGGCCACAAGATACATTGCCAGTCCCTTCATTAATTCATCCTCTGTCTGCAGAACAGTCCTAGAACCCCTGAAAACATTAGCAAAATCCTCTCCCAGGATTTCTGTAAACATACAACAAGAAAATCCTTCTTCAGGGCTTTTGAACCAACAGAAAGGTTCCCAGACCCCTGCAAAAACAGCACTGTCCTTCACCAGTGGACAGTATTCACTCTGTCTGCAGGACAGTCTCCAGACCCCTGCAACAACAGCACTGTCCTTCACCAGTGGACAGTATTCACTCTCTGTCTGCAGGACAGTCTCAGTAGCTCTGAACCAACAGAAAGGTTCCCAGACCCCTGCAACAACAGCACTGCCCTTCACCAGTGGACAGCATTCACTCTCTGTCTGCAGGACAGTCTCAGTAGCTCTGAACCAACAGAAAGGTTCCCAGACCCCTGCAACAACAGCACTGTCCTTCACCAATGGACAGTATTCACTCTCTGTCTGCAGGACAGTCTAAGGGCTTCTTAGCCAACAGCCAGGTTCCAGGACTTCTTCAACAGGACTGTCTTTCACCAATGGACAAATCTGGCAAAACAACATCAAAACAGACAGACAAAGTACCAGCAAAACAGCCATGTCTCCTGAGTCCTTGGCAGCTCAGGGGGCAGGTCTCAAAAGTCCAGGGCAATTCAAAGTGGCCACCAGTAATTCTCTCAGTCTCTCTCTCTGCCTCCACGAGGTGCTGCTTCCAAAAAGTTCTTCTGCCTCCCTCTTGTCTCTCCAAATCTACGTCACCAGCTCCTCCCAGTTCAGGACTTTCTTTTGAAGTCAATATGTCCATCCCACAGGCGGGATTAACAAGCTCTAGGTTTTAACACAATCAGTTTGAAAACCAAGCCAATACAGGGGAATCTTTAAATGCCATTACTATCACAAGCATACACACTAAAGGAAAGTAGAGGGGTAGGGCATAAGAGGGGGGATGATAGAAGTTCAGATTGGGGCAGAGGGTGGTTAGAAGCAAACACTTTTGAAAAGGGACAGGGTCAAAGGAGGAAATAGAATAAGTGGGGGGGCAGGATAGGATGGAGGGAAATATAGTTAACCTTTCACAATGTAACTGCTATGGAAACTATTTGCATAACTTCACATGTACAACCTATGTTGAATTGCTTTTCTTCCCAGTGGGGGTGAGTGAGGAGGAAAGAAGGAAGAGAACCTGGAAATCAAAATTTTAAAAACAAATGTTAAAAAATGATTTTACATGCAACTGGGAAATAAGATACATAGGCACTGGGGTATAGAAATCCATCTTGCCCTACTAGAAAGTTAGGGGGGGGAGTATTGGGGAAGATATAAGAGAGAACAGATAGGGAGAAGGGCTATTCAGTAGGTTTGCTATCTTGGGGTGGGAGGCAGGGGAAATATGGGGAGAAAATTTGCAACTCAAAATCTTGTGGAAATGAATGTTGAAAACTAAAAATAAATTGAGGAAAAAAAGGGGAAAAATTGTTAAAGAAAGCAGCACATTACTTATATAGCTGTGTTCAAAATAATAACTTCTTACAAAACAAAATATGCAAATTTTCAAATATTCTTTAATTATTCTGGTGAGATATTCCTTATTTATCTGGTGACTTTTCTCATTTATATAGCTTAAAATTCATAGTTAATAGCTGAGTTTTACATTTTCTTCATATGTTTTCAACTGGAAAGAATTGGAACTTGTCTATGTCACTACAGCATAGCCTGAACGATTTGATGAAAGGATACACCATACCAAATGTTGTATCACAGCAAGGATATCTGGAATTTGAGGAACAGCAGACCTGAGTGAGAAAGGCAATTTAGGGTGAGAAAATTTCTTCTGCCAATGCAGACCAATAGCTGTGAAGCAACTTAAAGTCTTAAGAGACTTTTCTGGGACATTATGAGGTTAGAGTAGTGATTTACAAGTCCAGAATCACATAGCTGGTAGATAAGAAAGTGTAATGGGAATGTAAATTTTTAAGATCTTCCCTGCCCCTAGGATAAAGTGCACCTGGAGCCTGGGGTAGGAGGCTTGTTTTTCAGTAGATACTTCTTGATTGGCCAGTGAGTCAATAAGGTTGTTACATTCTCTGAGCCAGGAGAAGGCTATATAAGCCCTGATGTGTAGCTTTGTTTTGGGGCTCGCTTTGAGAAATGTTCTGTGATTGGATCAGATGAAACTCTGGAAAGCTGTTGTCCAGAGTCCCCAGCTTTGAAACCCAGATGTTGTATGGCATGGATATAATGGTTGGACAGTTTGGAAATCTGTCTACTTGATCTGTTTCTGTCTTGATAATTCTGTCTATAGTTTGAAGTTCTGGGGCGCTGACCTTTTTCCCCTGAACTAGGTAAAGGATACATATGTTTGACTGATTAAAATAAGCTTCTTAACACATTTTGAGTTGCTTTCCTTTAACAAAGCAGATCTAAGAACCTGTGGTGGCAGACACCCTGAGGATGCTTGGGGTGCTTGCTGCTACAGAAAGCAGGGTTTGAACTCAATGATGACTTTTCTGATAAGCTCTTCTCCCTCTTGCACTACACATTAAAGTTGCTTAATAAATGTTAAATTGAATTCTATCATTTGGCACACAGCACATGTTTCCACTTTGTATTATTCCACATAAGCTCAGTTTTCCAACTAGACTGATATTTCTTTAGTGCAAGAGCTCATGTTGCATATGTCTTTGTATTACCACTGCTTAGTAAAGCATTTTATGGAGAGTGTGGAGTCAATGTTTTTGATTGCTTACTTATTTTCAAGACAGTAGAAAGGTATGAGACATGTGGACAACAAATAATTCATTTTCTCTTGTGAAACTTGAGTTAGAACAGTTGTTTAAGTGGAGTTTATAAAACTAAAGTCAAAGTTACATAGGTACTAGAGGGAGATAAAGCTAGAAAGGCAGGTTGGAGCTAGTTTATGGAAAGTCTTGAATATTCTGTAGCCAATTGAAAATTTGAATGAAAAATTCACAAGGCAAATGAATGCTTCTATCAAGTCTACAGGAAGAACACTTAATCTGGTAAAAAGTAGGGCCATGATTATAGTAACTCATAAAAAATGAGTGCATTAATCTGAAATATATTTTCATTAAAAGCTGGTTCAGTAGGATTTCTTTTATAGGGTTAACTTTCTAGTTTATGTTTTGGAACTTAACCAAACCACCACTGAAGGGTTTGAGGAAGTACTACACCAAATGCTATACCACAGAGAGGAAATCTCTGTCTGAAGGGTAAATAGGATATTTGGTAGCATCAGGCTGCTGAAGAGGAAAGTCCAGAGAATGAAACTAGCACCACAAGGGAAGCCAAGGAAGCAGGATGCAGATGACTCAGTCATGATGAGAATCAGAACTCTTATTCTATTATTACTAATAAGCTAGTTAATAGATCTTTATCTCTATCCTTGTTATCAGAGATGAGTAGTCATGTGGAAGCATACCCTGACAATAGCCCCATCTGGCCTTTCACATTTATTAGTGGGATCAGATATCACCTGGAATTTATGTACTTGAAGACAACACCTTTTTTTTAAATCCACTAGCTTAGAATGGAATCCTTCCCAACTGATAAAATTATAAGGAGAATTTAACTGTTGAGATTATATACCAATTATTTTAATGAGTTTTAGAGAAAAAAAAAAAGATGTGAACATCATTGAAGTTACAACCAGAAATATTTATTTAGATTGAAAAGCACTGTGCCTTTGGCAAAAGTAGAATATGTTGGAAGAAAAAAAATGTGAGATTCACTAGAAGAAGCCTATGACATGTAGAATTAACAGTATCTCAGCTTGAGTAATGTGCTTGTGTGTTCACAAGCACACACAAAGTGAATTATCACCATTCTCTGACTTTAATCATGTACAAGTTTCATTTCCAGGTTTTAGAAAATACTCTTTCCCCTCTGAATGATTTTATTGCAGATAAAACAATCTAGCCTTTAATGGCATAGAAACATATCTTACTGAAATATTAAAATTCATATTACAAGTACTATTCCAAAAATACAAGGCTAAGCAGTACATCATTAGGAAAACAATTCTTAGTTAATGCTTCTCCCTCTTGTGAAGATGTAGGTATGTTCCAAGAAGGAAAGAACAGTGTCATACTTAATTGTTGAGTTTATGTCAACAAAATGTAAAAAATAATGGAGAATAAATGTTTGTTTAGTTCTCTTTGCTTTTATTCACGAAATTATGAAAATAAATCAGTGGAAAAAAAGTTAAGGTTCTTGATCTCATTTTTAACATTGGTAGTTCCTTGGTTTCTACAATATTTGAAGTATTGCTTTACATACAATTTACTTTCTTTTGGAAAAAAACTGGCTTAAATTATGCTGTCCTTGCTGCCTTGTTCAACCTCTTTGTTGCTTTCTTTACTTGGCAGATAAGAGAGGTCAAATCTTGGTTTAAAAGCATAAGAAAAAGGCAAAATAGTATACACATTTCCTTTTAACCCTTAAAACTCAAAACAGTTTACCATGGTCATGTGAACAATTGGATACAGAGAAGAGATTTCGCCCCTCTTGGACCCTCCCCTAGCAGAAAATAAGAAAATGCATAATTAATAAGAAAATAGGATGGACACTAGGATAAATTCATTATTGATAAGAGGCAGCTAAATGGAGGAGAAAGCATATGTTGAACTGGGAATAAGGAAACCTGAATTTTGATGATGGGTCTGTTACTCTCTGCTAGGGTGTACTTGGGGAATCACTTAAAATCTTTGCATCTAAGTTGCCCCATTTATAAAATAAAGAAGTTAAACTTTAACTCTAACATTCCTTTCAATCATAATATTTTATGACAATCAAAAATAATGATGAATGTAATCAACATATAGAAGAATAAAGAAACTAGAACTAGTACAAAGATGGGAGGAGAGATATCTTGAAAACATCCAGTTAAAAACCTTTATTATTTTCTGTGTTAGAGGAATTGAAAACAGTATTAGGTACATATTCAGGTCAGCTAAAAAGAATGAAGTAATCTTGCCCCAGGTGATCTCACTTTCATCCTTTATCTTTTTAGTTTCTTTTAAGAACAGTAAGGCAAGTAAACGGCAAAGATTTATTATTTTTTGATAGCCTTGGAAGAATAAAAACCGACTCTTTTTCTCCTTCAGAATAGCAAAAATAGCAAATCAGAGACCTCTAGTCTATGTATGTGTGAAGGAGTAACCTTGTGTAGTGTCTATAGAGGGTGCCTAAGGGCAAGGAAAACCTGGGTTCAGTCCTCACCTCTGATACATACTAACTGTGTGACCTTGGATAAATTGCTAAACTTCTCAGTGCCCTGGACCAGCAATCTCCAAAATCAGGGTTATCCATGCCCACAGACAATAAATAACATGACTCCTAACGGTGTCATGAGCCAGTTTCAGGTTTGGAAGATAATTTGTACCCCAAACTCTCTAAGAAAACCAATATGCAGTCATCTCTCAATACAGATAAATCACCTCTTATTCCTCTAACACTCAACTTCTCCTACTAACTCAACAAATACAGGCAATTGGAACACCCATACAGGCAAAATTCCTTATTTCACACTCCCATTCCTGCCATTACCCTACTACTCCTATATCTTCTCTCCCAGGTCACCTAGAGTTTGGGGGAGCATATGCTGAGTAAGAAGGAATATTGACCTCTCTCTGCTTCATTTTCTAGAGGTCATTGTGAATAACACAGGAAGAGTAAGCATGGGTGTGAATTACATATCCCATATTATATTACATTTCTTCACAAACCCACCCCTTTCCCAAGCTTCCCTGTTACCATATAAATTATACTACCACTCTTCTAGTTACCCAAGTTATTACCCTTGCTTGACTCTGTCCTTCCTCACTTCTCATATCCAATGAATTGCCATATCTTTTCATTTATACTTTCACAGCATTTTTCTTATCTTCTCCCTCTTCTTTGCCATGTAGTCACCACCTTCATCACCTTTTGCACAGACTATGGCAATAACCTCCTAAATAGGTTCCTTGCCTCAAGTTGTTTTCCATTCTAATTCATCTTCAAACCATCTACCACAGTGATATTTTCCCCCCGGAAGCACAGGAACTCCATTGGCTCCCTTCAACACTCTATGGTCAAATATTATTTCATCCTTTTAAAATTTCTGGCTTTTTATATTCCACAGTACATTTAATTGTTAGTAGAGAACATTCATATATATATATATATATATATATATATATATATATATATATATATA